>NC_048225.1:116714959-116715088 GCF_002007445.2 Ailuropoda melanoleuca
AAAGGCAAGAGAAACAAAAGAAAAAATGAACTTGTGGGACTTCATCAAGATCAAAAGCTTCTGCACAGCCAAGGAAACAGTCAAAAAAACTTAAGAGGCAGCGCACGGAACGGGAGAAGTATTTGCAAA
>NC_048225.1:116715442-116805111 GCF_002007445.2 Ailuropoda melanoleuca
GTGGAGGTCCCTTAAAAAGGTAAAAATTGAGCTACCCTATGATCCAGCCATTGCACTACTGGGTATTTACCCCAAAGATACAGACGTAGTGAAGAGAAAGGTCATATGCACCCCAATGTTCATAGCAGCAATTGTCCACAATAGCTAAATCATGGAAGGAACCGAGATGCCCTTCAACAGATGACTGGATTAAAAAGTTGTGGTCCATATATACAATGGAATATTCCTCAGCTATCGGAAAGAATGAGTTCTCAAAATGTGCTGCAACATGGATGGCACTGGAGGAGATAATGCTAAGTGAAATAAATCTAACAGAGAAAGACAATTATCATATGGTTTCTCTCATCTATGGAACATAAGAACTAGGAAGATCGGTAGGAGAAGAAAGGGATAAAGAAAAAGGTGGTAATCAGAAGAGGGAATGAAGCATGAGAGACTATGGACTCTGAGAAACAAACTGGGGGCTTCAGAGGGGAGGGGGGTGGGGGAATGGGATAGACTGGTGATGGGTAGTAAGGAGGGCACATATTGCATGGTGCACTGGGTGTTATATGCAACTAATGAATCATTGAGCTTTACATCAAAAACCAGGGATGTACTGTATGGTGACTAACATAATTAAAAAATATATATTATAATTTAAAAAATTAAAAAAAATAAAAGCTGCTTCTCACACTCGGGCTAAAAGGAATCCACCCATTGTATAGTTTCATTGTTTACATTTAGATCTCTAATCCATTTGGACTTTATTTCTGACTGTGGTCCAATTTTATTACTGTATTTTTCAAGTAGCTGTTTGGTTGTCTGAACAGTTTCAATAAAGCTCTATCCTTGTCTCAAAAAAAAAAAAAACAAATAAAATAAGGTAATTGTTAATTCCAGGGACACAAGTTATATAAAGAAATGTAATCATGGAGGGGTGCCTGGGTGGCTCAGTCGTTAAGCGTCTGCCTTCGGCTCAGGGCGTGATCCCGGTGTTCTGGGATCAAGCCCCGCATCAGGCTCCTCCGCTATGAGCCTGCTTCTTCCTCTCCCACTCCCCCTGCTTGTGTTCCCTCTCTCGCTGGCTGTCTCTCTCTCTGGCAAATAAATAAATAAAATCTTTTAAAAAAAGAAAAAAGAAAAACCTGAGTAAAATATGTATGAAGTGAATTTCATGTCATTAAAAATCTTAAGTGTAGTTGTAATTACAGTTTAGCAGATGACCTCCAGTCCTCAACTGCAATAATCTGGCTCTGTGTCTCCTTTAACTTCATTCAATTACCTCAGCTGGCTTGTGATGCCTGAAATGTTATCGAAGTGCTCAGCAGGGATCCACATTTGCTCAGTTTCAGTTCCCATGGATTGGTGCAAAGAAACTTTGTAGGGTGCTGGTGGGAAGTTGTTTTCACAAAGGGCAGTTTTAGATGAGGAGCTGAATTCTGCAGGAGAATCATGCCAGGGCAAATTCGAATCCCATATTTATGCCATACCCACAGAGTCCCACTTGGCTACCCACCCAAGTGGACACAGTTTTGATCCAGAAGTCATTTTAGAGGCCCTTTTAAGAAATTACTTGTCAAAATTTAGTTATAGAAGTCCTTGAAAATAGCTAATAAAACCACTAGCAATGACAGCTAACTTGTATAGGGCATTTCTAAAGAAATATAATTCTACTTTTAAATTAGTCCCTCTTGCCAGTATATTGAAATGCTTGGAATTTTAAGTAAATCATCCTTAGGATCCCTTAACAATTTTGTACAGATGGAAGGCCACGTGAGTGAATATCTTGCATGCATGGGGATGAGATCCAGATGGTGAGAATGTAGAAAGGGTTGTTTGAAACATGTTAGAGGAGAGCATTGAAACATCAAACACTGTGATTGTAAGCAGTGGAAATAACTGTCCTAAACTCTAAAACAATGCAAAAATATGAAGATGTCAAAAACCCATGGTATCTTCATTTAGGTTCTCTGGACTGAAAATATTAGTATTTTCTGTTAAAAAGAGACTTGCTTGAATATATAGATATATTCATGAAAGCATACATATTAAAAACATACATATGTATGCAATATATATTACATATACAGTATATATTACATATTTATATTATTAAAATATTAATTACATATATTACATTGTATATATGTGTACATATATGTTTATGTGTGTATATGTAGATAGGTGTTTTAGAAGACAAATGTCACTAGTAAATGATAGAAAATGTTCATTATTAAACTTTCATAATTTTTTTTAATGCCACCACCAAAGCTACAAGATATAAAAATAAAAAGGATCATCATTTTTTAAACAGATGGGAAAAACACTCTCTGGGGAGATCCAACCAGACTGGTGTTTTGTCTGCACCAATTTTTTTGCAGACTATCTGGCGTTCCTTGACAAGCTTGGCTTGCTTCCCTTACATGTTCAACATCAATATCTATGGGCAACTACATATATGTTCACACAAGGGTAAAGGCTATGTCAAACATCTACAAATTTGTATGTGTAATTATTTCTATGTGGCATATACCAGCTGCCTTATTTTCCCTAAATTTGAAGTTCATTCAGAAATAGAGGTTTTTCTTATGTTCCCCATGATACACACATAGAAAATAGTACAGAATTTTCATGACACTGTTTCATGACATTATACATATATTCAATTACACATGTAATTGAAATTATGTGTGTTTCTAACTGCATGGTTATGGTTATTCCCCTAAAACTGGACATAAGTTTTCAGGAGATAAGTTTTCCCTTGAAATTTTAAATTTTAATTTCTTAGCTGTCATCATGTATTTGTTTCAGAAACAAACACCCTTCCTTTTAAGTAAGCACATATTACCTATATCATCTTAGGTCTGTGAAGTTTTAGGGAGATATTTACTACATAGATTTGGAATGAGGTGGTATCCTTTGTGTCAGATGACTTAGCAATTCTGTAACTCAACAGTAATGCTCAAGGTCAAATAGCCTCACTACAATTCACTTAAACACACACTTTTTAAAAAAAATAGTGTAGCATGAAGTTGGACCCTTATGTTACATCGTAGACAAAATTAACTCAAAATAGAGCAAAGATCTAAACATAATAGCTAAACTACAAAATTCTAGAAGAAAACATAGGGGAAAGCTTCATGACATTTCATTTGACAATGGATTCTTGCACACCAAAACATAGGCAATAAAGCCAAATATAGATAGATTGGACTATATAAAAATTAAATGACTATGTCCTATGTCATAGGACATAGTCAACAAAGTGAAAGGGCAACCTGTGGAATAGAAAATATGTGCAAAGTATATGTCTCAGAAGCAGTTAATGTCACAATATATAAAGAGCTACAACTCAACAACAACAAAGACTAAAAATTGGACCAAGGGGTTAGACATTTCTCAGAGAAGATATACAAATGGCCAACAAACACGTGAAAAGATACTTAACATCGCTAATCATTCGGGAAATGCAAATCAAAAGTGAGTAATCACCGTATACCCATTAAAATGACTATTTAAAAAAGCAAGTGTTGGCAAGGATGTGGAGAAATTGGACCCTTTGTGCATTGTGGCTGTAAATGTAAAACGATACAGCTGCTGTGGAAAACAGTATGACAGTTCCTCGGAAAATTAAAAATAGAAGTACTTTATGATCTAGCAATTCTTCTTCTGAGTATAAAACCAGAAGAATTGGCAAGCAAGGTCTCAGATATTTGTATGTCCACATTTGTAGTAGCGTTCTTTACAGTAGCCAACAGGTGAGACAACTGAAATATCTCTTGATGGATGGACAGATAAACAAAATGTGGGATATATGTAAAATGGAATATCAAAAGGAAGAAAACATAATATAATAAAAAATTATTATTAAAAAATACTGAATCTGTCTAAATTTTGTGTACATTACATAAATTTATACTTCAAAAATACTATTATCCAATTTAAGCCTCATATAGTTTTAAAATGTAGCTTCACTATGTTTGAATCTCTAAATAAATTCTTCCCAATAAACTACTTTTTTTAAAAAAGGAAGAAAATTCTAACATATGCTACAACCTGGATGAACCTTGCGGACATTATACTAAGTAAAATAAGTCAGTCATAAAACAACAAATACTGTATAATTCCTCTTCAGTGAGGCATCAGGATAATCAAATTCACAAAACAAAGTAGAACAGTGGCTTCCCCCAGGGGTGGGAGAGCGGGTAATGGGGAGTTATTTAATGGATGTAGAGTTTCAATTTTGCAAGATGAAAAAGTCTGGAGATGGGTTGCACACCAATGTGAATATAATTAACACTATTGAACCCTTAAAGTAGTTAAGATGGTAGATGTTACATTACTTTACTGCATTTTTTTTAAACCAGTGTAACAAAATGCAATCAGATACAATGAAAAAATGCTTTCCAAGGGAGTGATAATCTCTGTCTATAATTACTGCTGTATATAAGGGAACAGGAGCTGTGATAAGCATTCCAAAGAAGAGACATGACAAGTTTTGGGGGAAAGCAGAAAAGAATACAGTGGGGAAAAAACCTGTCACCTCCGGGGTCAGCCAAACTAAGGTTTGACCATACTAAGTATTACCATGTTAAGCCAAGGTTGCTGAACATTCTAGTTCCCGGGTCCTCTGTCTTAAGGAAAGGCAAATATGTAAATCTTGTAAGATTGTTTTGAAGATGAATTGATATGAGTTTGCTGAGTTCCCAATACACAGCCTAAAACAAAAGTACTAATATAGTGTTGCTATTACTATAATTATTACTTTCTTCAAATCAAAATGTTTTTGCTTCAAATCAAAATTGTTTTGGGGCACCTGAGGGGCACAGCGGTTAAGCGTCTGCCTTCGGCTCAGGGCGCGTTCCCAGCGTTATAGGATCGAGCCCCACATCAGGCTCCTCCGCTATGAGCCTGCCTCTTCCTCTCCCACTCCCCCTGCTTGTGTTCCCTCTCTCACTGGCTGTCTCTAGTTCTGTCAAATAAATAAATAAAATATTTTTTAAAAAATCAAAATTGTTTTGAACTTTTGGAGTAGCTGGGTGGCTTGGTTAAGCTTCTGACTCTTGATTTCAGCTCAGGTCATGATCTCAGGGTCATGAGATTGAGCCCCACGTCAAGCTCCGTGCTCAGCAGTCTGCTTCTCTCCCTCTCCCTCTCCCCCTATCCTACTGGCATGCATGCATTCCCTCTATGACATAAATAAATAAATCTTTAAAAAATTGCTTTGAACTTTGGAAAAGAAAGTAATAATATACCAGAACTTATATTTAGTAGATAGAATTTTATGCACAAGTTATTGATTCAGTAAAATAGTGATGAGTCTAAAAAAGTATAAATACATCTCTATAGATAACTTCCTTAAAGAATAGTTTCTTTCCCTAATCAAATAAACAATACTCACAGAAGAGTCCTACATTTACTTATCCACAGTGGATAAACTGAAGATAATCAGAAATGTTATAAATCTTAAATTAGTGAATATTGAAAGTTATACAAAATGATCATGAAAATCTGCACATTAAAGTAGAAAAAAGTGATTTCTCCTCTGTGAGTAACTGATTATAACTCAACTCCGTGGTCTGTCTTTCCTGCCCACTGCAAGAAAGAGTCAGAGACATCCGTCATCCTCTTCTTGTAGAATTCTTACTAATTATTGAAATATCTTTTATTAGATCCCTTTGTCAAGCACAACATTTGATTACTGAACTGGTATTTATATCACGTAGGGACATTCGTTGAGGGCGTATTGTGGAGTCTCTAAGAGAAGGTGTATTTGCAAACGGATCATGGATGCTGGAATATCCAGCCTCGATTTGGGAGGGAAAATGAGAGTTGTATCTTTTCTGGACATGTTTAAGATTACTCATTTCTTTATCTTTGTACTCGATAAAAATAAGAATGTGATAAAGATCAAAGTCACTCAAAAGGACTTTTTAAAGGTATTAATTTTTCACACTGGCTTTCTTTGTAGTCCTTATATAATGTAACAAAAGATCTCTCATTTGTATACATCGTAATTCACTTTGACTAAGATGTCCTGAGGAAAGATTAATTTAATTAAAATGCTATCAGGGCATGACTGCTAAACATATGGTTTTAGATGGCTGACAAGACACTTTGCAGAGGTTGAAATAACCACACCATTAAATCACACATTGACTGATGCATTTCCTCATGGCTACATCTGTAAGCAAAAATGTAAACATCTGAAATCATAAAGGTGACATTCTTGAAACCCAAACCTTCTTTCACAGAGAATGTACACTTTCTAAAGTTAATACTGAGGCATCTCTGATTACTACCAGACCACACTGAATGCGAAAGTGAAGTTGTCAAGCCAAGCCTTTGTTTACAGAGCATAATCTAATTACCTAAGGATCAGTGTGGGAATATAGGCCAGGATCTGACTTGACATCAATGCACTTTTAATATTTCAGACAATCTATTTTACGTTCAGCCTTATGTGTGACTTGACCAAAGATGTTTTTGCAAAGTAGCACAGAAATCCAGTTTGCCGTCCCTACTGTGTATGTGTATGCATAGCACAGTCACAAATAAAATGACCTACTTCCTACATGGTTTTCTAAGACATATTCATTATGTGTGTGAGCCTCTGAATTCAAGTAGAGTCTTGGCATCGGGAAGACTTCTCAAAGCCAATGTGGAGATTAAGTACACCATACTTGTTTTATATACGAATTGCCAGCAGTTAATAAAGTTCCTGCCTACCTTCTGCACATTTATGTAGGGAGCCAAGAGAATAGGTTGACACTGGGAAGTCCCATTATCAGGGAAAACACCAAGGCATGGCTCTGGGGTTCGACATTTGTTTGGACTTCCAATAATATTGTTTTCATTATAGTGAGCTTAAATCAGCATTAGCGACCTTTCTATCAAAGAAATTAGTTCTTAGGCGAATGGCCTATAAATAAAATTGTTATATGGTGGAATAATAGGACCATATAATGAAACTTGGTTTCCAGCCAAACAAACATATGGACATTAAAAATTAAAAAAAAAAAAAAAGGAAAATGTGTACTATATGGGTCCCGTGTGGGATGATTGAAGTCATCCACTAGCATGTGTGTCTGGATTCTATCCATTTAGGAGCACAAGATTCTTTCAGGCAGGGGACTGCTCTTACTGTCTAGGGGTGTTGGATGTGAGAAGATGTGGTTTCCTGTGGGGAGAAAAAGGGTGAGGCAAAGTTTTCAACAGTGACCATGGTTTTGTTCAACACATTTGATTGGATAACGGGATACTAAGATTAAAGACATTGCTAGTATTGATAATTACAGCAATCACTGTTACCTCAAAGCAAGTAATGTGCCTCTGTTTTGTTTGAAGGTTTATCTTAAAAATACCTGTGTGGTTTTAGTTACCTACATCAGGCCTCCTCTTAATTTCATACATTCACTTATAGACATTCATTCATTCAAAACCTACCATTAAGGCAATCTCTTAATAAATAAAAAAAAATCACTTTATGTGTCTCCACCAAAATAGTCCATTCATTCATATAACCCTAGTAACAATACCTAGTAACATATGCTTCCAAGCTTCCCTAGTCTTCTGTGATAGTGTAAAGCACCAAAATATTGAACAGAATTATAGTTGAATAATCCACTTGAACTTTCTATGAACTTTAAAATCAAGGAAATGCCACTTGAATATAGGAGAAAGCACTTTTTAGTTTTTTTCTTTTAACACCTAAAACTATATGGGTTCACAGAAAATGCTGTATAGAAAGTAATGCTGTGTTAACTGAGTATTTTGAACATAGAGGAAATTAGCGGCTAAAGCAACATAAAAAATCAGGTTAGCACAAATGAATATGTACACCCATTGGGAATTCCCTACTACAATTGAGGTTAAGAAAATTTTGAGTGAGGTATTATGCTACATAAATCATCAGTGGAACAAAATACGTATTTTATAAGCTTCAAATTTCATTATTTTATATTTTCTTTCCAGTAGGACAGAAAATTATCTTTTTTTTTTCCAAGTAACATTATTTTGCGGATTTTATTGACCACACTGTAGCTCTGTTTGTTTTTGTTTTTGTTTTTTTAAGCTGTAGCTCTTAACAAAGACTCAGACCTTATGTGCGGGAGAAAAAAGTAGCAGGGAGAAGCTAAGCTTACTACGATTACCAAAGATTTTGTCAACACATTTTATTAGATGATGGGATATTGTGCTTCGTGACATTGACAGTATTAGTAATTACAAGATATGGCTTTATCAGAGCAGTGGTGATGCCTCCATTTTATATAGAGTTATATTAGTTATCTTCCTGCTGGGTCCAGTTTGACCATAAATTTTCTACTACTCTTTTCTCTCTCTGCCTTCTCTCTTCCCCTTGCTTTCTCTGTCTCCACCACCCCCCACCCCCCGCCCCTGGCCCAGCAAGATTTCAGCTTAGTCTTCCTTTCCTCCATGAAGCTTTGGAGCACCAAGACTGAGTTGGGCTTCCTCTGGGTTTTCTCATTACACCTGTACTTCCTCCTTCATTTCACCTGTGTTGTAATTCCTTGTTTAATATTCTGTGCACCTGCCCGGCCACAACACCCCCATTCCCCACAGTGTATGCTGTATTAGGGCAGAACTATCTCATTTATTACTTTCTCCCCAGAATCTATCACAATTCCTGACACATAAAAGTTGCTCAACATGTATTTACTGAATGGATGAATTGAATGAATGAAAAATGAATGAATAGAGGTATGAATGAGAATCTGTAGACCTGGCTTCTAGATAATGTTATTAACTGTATGGCCTTTGGCAAATCACTCCCATCCCTCTGCCTTAGTTTCCTCAAGTTCACAATGACAGCAGCAGGCAAGATGATTTCTAAAAACTTGACCAACCTCAGTGCATTTGGTTCTGTGATGAACACATCAGAGTACTCCTCCCTTCAGAATACCATTTTGTTTGCCTGAGGAATGTTGTTCTGGACTTCATATGCCATGTTAGGAAGAATTGCTTCCATAAGCAAATTTGTAGCTAATAACCCAAATATAGAGCATTTGTTTAGCTTTTGAGGCAAAATCTTGAACTATTGCAGACTTAGTACATACTATCCGCTATACAATGTTGAGAATATCACAGAAATTCAGTAAAACAAAATAGGGTCCTATTTTACCTATACGAGCGCAGATAAATAACAATGTAAACTCCATCTCATTTAATTTTTTATTAGCCATTTAAAAAATAAGCTTAATATCAAACAAGACAATTGGGTTGCCTGGGTGGCTCAGTTGGTTAAGCGTCAGCCTTTGGCTCAGTCATGGTCTCAGGGTTCTGGGATTGAGCCCCAGGTTGGGGGGGTCCCTGCTCAGTGGGGAGTCTGCTTCTCCCTCTCCTTCTGCCCCTCTGCCCCCAACTTGTGCTCTCTCTCACTCACACACTCTCTCTCTCTCTCAAATAAATAATTAAAAATCTTAAAAAAGGCAAAACAATTGGAGTATGAAGACAAATGTATAATCTCGTTACCATTATCTAGATAAAAATGTTCTAGTCATTGTCTATACAAATTCAAACAGGTATTAGAGAAGAGAAAGAGATGAATATGGCAGATGTTATATTGAGTCTAGAGTGAATAACCTTGAGAAGGTGTTCAAATATGTGTGGATTATGTACTGATGAGGCTCTGGCCCAGGAAAGTAATCCATCAGGAGAATTACTTTATCTTTTTATTTGTGTCTTAACTGCTGTGTTCCTGGCCCAGCCAGGATGACTGTCAGATAATAATAGCTAGCATTCATTCAGAGTTCACTGTGTGTCAGGAACCATGACATGAAATGCATTATTATTTCCAGTTGATACATTAGGAAATTATAAAATAAGTGGGAGTACAGAGAATTGAATAGAAGCTGTCCGAATAAAGCCCAAGTACACGGTTACCACGTGTGTTGCCTGTGCTACCTACTTGCTCTGATTGTACTTCCAGCGTTCAACACAGCTCCTGGCACTTAGTAAGTGCTCAGTTTCTCTTTGTTGAATTAGTAAATGAGTAAATAGATGACTAGATGGGATTCCAGAAGTACACAGAGAGGCCAGAAGTGTGAAGCCAGTTTGAGGAGTTGGTCAAGATGGCAGTGAAGTTCCCTTTATCAGAAAACCACTATTTTTCAGTATAAAAAAAGGATTTCGTCACAGAAGTGCTTTTGTGACTTGCAATATGGAGCGTGTGTGTGTGTGTGTGTTTTCTTATGCTAGCACATGTAATAATCTTAAAATGATAAAGTCTAAACTTAAAAGTGAGATTTACATATTATATTCCAATTTATAGCCAAACAAAATGTGACAGAATATAAACTCCTGACAGGTTAGGATTATAATGGAAATCTTGGCAATTCTTCAAGTATGCTTCTAGAATACATCATAATATTTTAACTCTTCATACTTAGGCCTGGAATAAAGTTAACTTACCACATTTTCCCCATAGGCACTTAATCCAATAATTATAATTAAATATGTTCAGTTGCTCATTTTGATATGATCACTGGGCTTTTCCTTACTCACCAGACAGTAATCAATGGATTGCAAAAGATTCGCTAAGATAAAATATTTTTAACTAGGGCAAAGAAAAGGGTCACAATTTTTCCAATATCATTAAGCACTTTTCAACCAATGACTCCAAGTGGGAAAAGACAATTTGATGTACTGTGAAATCTTTAGGTCCTGGTTTTGAAACATATGGAACAATATAAACTGGATTCTGTAACATAATGCACGACAGTGGTGTGTTGGTGTGGTTTTCATAATGCAGTTGTGAAAGAATCACTGCTGGAAAACTCTGATATTACTAGTTCCTTTGTATATCTTTCTGGACCTAAGAACTGGCAGTGTTAGGAAATTAGTGAAATGTGCCATGGAAACAGCCTAGAGGAAATAGAATTTATAAATGTGTGCATATTGAAACTATGTGTTTTTAAACAAGTATAGAGAAACCCTTAGAATTATCAAGGCATAACTTTAAAATGAAACTGTTCATGACATAATGGTAGACCTAGAATTTTACATGACTTTAAAAGATTTCCTGCGAAATGTATCTGAGCAAAAATTCATTGTATAGTGGCACAGCTATGCCCCAAATGCTTAAGCTGGGACATGTTCACATGCACAAATTCATAAGTGTATTTGCGTATAGACTAATTATTGTTTTCATTTAAGGTTATTTGAAAACATTGTTAAAATATAAACAGAACTATAATATCAAGATGGAAATTAAGTGAAAATAACTTTTTGCTCTCTATGATTTTAAATTATAGAAGCCAAATTCCCCAAACTGAATATTTCAGAAGTAAGTCCTTATAAATTTTATTGTTTTCCAATGAATTGTACTCAATAGTTCAAGTAATATTTATTGGATACAGAGAGAAAACTGGTTGACCCTAAAGAACTTAAAAAAAAAAAAATGATAGTGTTTTGTGGTAAGACTGCTTAGATGTTTCAAATTCTGTTCTCTCTTCCTGTTCATTAAAGATTACATAACCCTTCCACAATGAAATGTGGGCATCAGTGATGTTCATCACTTCTAGACCTGATCCTTAGAATGTGCCTTAAGATCTTTCATGATGTTGACATAACTGGAAGTGAAGATATCCGTGATGGTAAATCACAAAGATAGGAGAATCCTGGATCCCTGAGTTTCCTCTTAGAGGACAACTACCAAGGAGAACTCATTGAACCTATATAAGACTCTGACACAAGAGATAAGTGTGATTTTATTGTATCATCCATTGAGGTTTGGAGATGGTTGATTATAACAGTCTAGTTTTAATTACCTTAACATACAGAAAAGTTTGTATCAGGTGGGGTTGATGGTGAAACAAAAGCCTAAATTATAGGGTTACTTAGTATAGCAGTTGGACATGAGCTTTGCAGAAACAAAGCAGACAGGATGGCTAGAAATTTGTAGCATTCTTGAGCTGTAAAATCCAGTCACATTAAGAACTCGAAGAATAAAAGATGGGACTTTTGAGCCATGTTGGTTCAGTAAAACTTTTCCATTTCATAAGGTGGCTAATAACTGTCAATAGAAGAGATCATTGCTTACGATCTGAAACAAATAAGCAAACAAAGCCCTGAATTTATTGCTTGTTAAGAAAAGGAGAGCTATGCTTGTAAGATATATATAGTCCATGAGCAGAGACTGGCCTCAGGTACACAGGATTTGGGGAAGCCAGGAACTGGCAGGCTTTCAGAAACAGAAGGTCGAGATTGATCTTTAGTTATAAAATGAATAAGACTGTTGTTGACTGGCTTTCAGAAGGGTGTGCACTGGAGCGAGGGTGCTGTTGATTGGCTTTCAAAGTATGATTACAGATGCAAGGTTGTCATTGATTAAGTAGGATGGATTTAAAACCAGTTCAAGTTGTTACTCCTTGCTTTGGCCAGAAAACAATTCATCTTTTCTTAGGGGATTAGGAACTTTTTATTTGGGGGCTAAGATGAAATTTTTAAAATGTGGTTTTCTCACTCATGGTTTTCTGTAGTCCTAAAATAATCACTATTAAGTTGAGAAACAAGGGCATCAGAAAAAGGAAGTGAAGTATAGCAATCTAAGGACTTTATCTGGAAAAGAACATTAGGTATAGTCATTGACAAGTTCCACTGAACTAGGACCAACTGAATATAGGTCAAATAGGTCAAAAGCTTACTAAGTTTTTTTTTAATTTTTTAAAATTAAATTAAAAATTTTTATTACTATGTTCAATTAGCATATAGTACATCATTAGTTTTTGATGTAGTGTTCAACGATTCATTAGTTGCATATAACACCCAGCTCTGGGCTGCAGATTCCCATACAGCCATGTTTGCTCTGACCCTCTATAGAGAAGCCTACCAAGTTTCTGAAGGAACTGGATTGCCCGAGAACCATGAACATGGACTTGCATCAACCCTAGGCTTCCCCTAATGTCTACCTCCAATAAGTCCAAGGAGAAAAACAGACCATGAAGAACATACTAGAGTGCAGAGCCAGGGGCCATGGAGAACAACAGACAAATCACCCCCTTCCAGAGAATGGAAGCAGGGTCTATTCAGAGAACTTTGAGTTGGGACCTTCACAATTCCTGCCTTGCTGGATTTCATCATTGCTATGGAATAGTAATTGTCATGTACCTTCCGCTCTTTCTTTCTTTTCTTTTTTTTTTTTTTGAAGATTTTATTTATTTATTTGACAGAGAGAGACACAGCCAGCGAGAGAGGGAACACAAGCAGAGGGAGTGGGAGAGGAAGAAGCAGGCTCTCAGGGGAGCAGGGAGCCCAGTGCGGGGCTCGATCCCAGAACCCTGGGATCATGCCCTGGGCTGAAGGCAGGCGCTTAACGACTGAGCCACCCAGGCGCCTCACCTTCTGCTCTTTCTTTTACTGAATAGGAGATTTTAATTATGGTTTGCCAGTCTCTGCCTCATCACTATATACTGGTTGAGGGCATGTAGTCCTCATAAAATTGATCCCAAATGAGTCTATCTGTAAAAACTGTTAGAAAATAATACCGTAAGAAAAAATATGAATATATCCATGAGGAAGAAGAGGGATATAACAATACATTAAGGAAATAAATCAGCAAGGATTTGTTGTCAAAACTAAGTATTGCTGTAAAAACAAATTAATATAGTTCTCAAACTAAAATCTCATGATTTTCACCAGTTATTTAGAGATGGACAAGTAGCAGTGGAAATTAAAAGGGAATTTGGCAGAACAATTTTTTGTTGCATGTACAGTTTTTCTCCATCAGGTCTGCAGTTTGGGACTTTATACTGTGAAAGCATCTAGTCCCGTGTGGACTAAGGAGCACCAGTGTGGGTCAGACCAGACATCTGCAGGTGGGGCTAGCCCGGCTGTGCCACGTTTTAGTCCTCTTCACAAAAGCAATCAGGGACAGAGAAGAGAATTGATGGGACAGTGTGCTGGCCTCTTGGATTCACATACTTTGACTTCAGGCTTTGTGCTCTCTAAACATATGGTCCCAAAAGGGATCTATACTTATTAATTACATGTGGTCTGATCACAGCTTTGGATTTTAGAGAGGTAAGGATTGGCTTCATCCACTGCTATGAACCAAATGTTTATAATCCACCCCCCAAATTCATATGTTGGAGCCCTAATCCCCCATATGATGGGATTTGGAAGTGAGGCCTTTTGGGGGGTAATTAGGTTTAGATGACATTATGAAGGTAGAGCCTCACAATTGTACTAGTGTCCTCATAAGAAAAGAGATCAGACCTCTCTCTGTGTCTGCCTCTCTCTTTCTCTGTACCTCTGTTTGTCTCTGTCTGTCTCTCTGTCTCTTCTCTGTGAGGATAAAGCAAGAAGACAGACAGCCAGCTATAAGCCAGGAAGAAGGTTCTCACCAGAATCTGCCCATGCAGGCATTCTGAACTTGGACTTGTAACCCCTAGAACTGTGAGGAATAAACTTTTGTTGCTTAAGCCACCTATGGCTTGGACTCTAGAATTTGTTACAACAGCCCAAGCTAACCGAATACCCATGGAAGGCTGATGGATTTTATTTACAAACAAATAAAAATTAATGGAAATGTTTGTTTTTTAGGATTGGAGCAAAGAAACAACAATAAAATTTGTGCGAACCCAGAAGCAAAGGGGAAGATTGAAAAGCCTGATGTCTGGAACCCTTGTTTCTAGGAATCAATTTTGATCATAAATGAACAAGAAATAGACTGTCTTCAGACTTATACTTTTGTGGCGCCTGAATGGTGCAGTTGGTTAAGCCTCTGACTCTCAGTTTCAGCTCAGGTTGTGATCTCAGGGTCGTGAGATGGAGCCCCAAGTCAGGCTCCAGGCTCAGCGTGAAGTCTGCTTGATTTCTCTCTCTCCCTCTGCCCATGCCCCCCACACACGCTCTCTCTCTCAAATAAATAAATCAATTAAAAAAAAAAAAGACTTATACTTCCATCTTACTCTCAGAAAGGAGCAATGGAGCAGTAGAATGAAAGCATAATGAAGGAAGACCAGCTTCATTAAGCTAGAAGAAGAAGGAGATTTCCTTAGGAGGAATGTCGAGATTTTTAGGCCAGTGAGGCAGATATAACAAAGCAAATGATATCTGATAGTATGGGCTAAAATTTTGGAAAGGGAAAACATACCCAGGTGTAGCTACTTAAAAAAATAATAATGTGGGGAGGGAGAAGACGGATTTTAATTACTCATATATCAGAAAGAATGAATCAAGCCTCAAAGAAATTTACCAGAAGAAGACAGGCAAGATCTCAGAGACCAGATTGAAAAGAATTCCCCTAGAGGAACCATCATCAGGAAGCTATTGATAGGCAACCTTATAAAGTTACTGGTAGAGTCAGTAAGTGCAATTGGAAAACCAGCCCTTGAAGATTAAACGTTGTTAAGGACCTTTGTGGTGACATGGTGATAGTAAGGGGGAAGCAGTTATTGCTTATGCCTCCAAGGAAACAGGCCCAATAAGAAACATACAGGAATACACAGGGAAGTAAAAACACCACAAGGAAAGCCAGGCAGGGCAATGATTCACAGAGTGGGTCTAGGTTAGAAGTGGGTCTGGTGGGAGGATACCTCCTGAATAGAATTACCCAACTTCTGCCATTAATGTAGCATAAATTATTTAAGCCCTGGAGAATTCCAAATTAGAGAAGGAATTCTGCCTTGTGGAGCACATGGTGGAGGGAGAAGTCCCGAGAGGCAAGGCCTCAAAAGCATCAAAAGCTCTTTCAGTGAGGGACGTGGGAAAGGGGATTCCCCAGCTGATACATTTTCTGTGGAGAAAATGTCCCTGAGAGTCTAGTTTTGCTGTTCCTGTAATTCCATACAGAGGCCACTAGAACAGCCATGATACAGTTCTTAGAAGTTTTATTTGCATTAATTTATTATTCATTCATTCATTTAGGTTTAGATCTTGAGAGAGCTCCTCAGTATCACTTTACAGTTTCAGAATTACAGGGTAAAAAGGGGCAATCAAGTTACAACTTGGAAGCATTTGAATTCACTGGGTAGAGAGGATTAACATCCCAGGATGTTTGAGAGCGCTCGACTTCTGGAGTCCTAAAGGAACTTCAGTCATGCCCAGCTGTAGTTGCCGAGGGAATCCCAGTTCTACCCAGGTGCTGGAGTGACAGTGATAAATTGGTGGGGGGGGAGGTGATGGTTTTCAGATTTAATGATTGGGAACTTAAATTCCACTGCATTTTAACTTAGAGCAAGGAAATTTTTACTTCATTTCCTGCAGATTTGATAACAGAATAAACTTTTTACTCAAATTTGAGGCATCTCTATGTTGATTGGCTGTGTAGAACCAGAGAATCCATTATTACGTCAGCTTGTTTTACGCCTTGGCTCTAGCGAGCTATATGGAACTACATAGCTCAACATAATTTGAGATAGGGAATAAAGATAGAGCGTGCAGCCCAGGATAGAAGCAGTCGTGGAGTTAGTTTGATTAGTACAAACTTTGACCCATGTCAGCGCTCTCTGGTAACAAAATCTGAACCACACACTGTAAAATGAGGTGCATACACAAGAGGGGTTAGGGGTTCATGAGGACAGGAGCTGGACATATCATGACGAAGTGTGTGCGCGCGCGCATGCGTGCATGCGGTGGCGTGGTGGCTAGTCATACCTCTGGTTTATTTTAGGTTTAATGGTTAAGAAAAGAAAGTGCCAGAGATTGTTGAGAAGAAACTGCTTTTCCCTCTGCGTCCTGGTTCCGTGAAACACTTCTGTTAGCGTAGCACTTTGGGCAGCTTGCCCATCTCTTATTTGCTCCTGAAGGAGGCTTGAGTGATCTAATTGGTGGATGACATCCATGGTCGGTATTTGTCAATTGAATGGAACTGATCCACATTTGGGTGAGCCCCAAATCAATTCGAGGCAGGAATTCTACTCTAGATATGGATGTTTCCGTAGGCAGGCTAGCCCAAGGTCTTGAGTTGAAATGGAGGAGCAAGTCCCTTTAATCAAGCGATCTAAAGTCATGTTATCCAATTGGCCTTATCAGGAATAAAGCTGATATTTTCATCTCCATCTGGGTCTGATTTCTTAAATGTATCTGAATGTGAGAGGGGAAGAAAAGAGTATTTATTTACTGCTTCCCTGAACATCAACCCTTCTCCCTATGACTCCCGTGTTACTGCCTCAGCTTGGGATGACTGACGCCAAAACTCCCTTCCTTTATGCAAACTAATGCCTAACTTACAAGTAGGCTTAACCCTAATTTACATTTTTGATAAAGTGAGGCACACCTAGGTCAGAACTCGGGGTCCATCGTGATGTGATCATGGGCATAGTAAACCATCTTCCCTGACCTTGTTTCCTCTCTAACAGGACTGTATTGATTCTTACATAAGACCTATTTTTAAAAAGCAGCTAACAGCAGGCCCAGTACAATAATGTTCAACTACAGATTATTCCTTTTGAATAATAAGGGATAACTTCTTAAGCAAAAGCAAATTTTTGAGATACTGTGTCACACTTTCTAGGACATCAGAGCTGGTAAATATTAATTCCATTTAGTTCAATCTTTGCCCCTGAAGAACGAGTAATAGAATCCAAACTAAAGAAGTTCTGCTTTATTTGTTAAATAAAAAAGTGAAATGTAAAAATCTCATAAAGGAACATCTGTCAAGTGAAAGTCACACGGTCTTTACTTGGGAAAGTTCTAGTTTGTGCTCCATTATTTATGGTACAGGTTTAAGATCATGTTGGGTGGCCCAGCTGTTCCCCCTGTGCATTAGGAATGTCAGGCACCACAGACTTCTTAAATCCAAAAGCAATAGTTCTTTCCCTTACGATCCAGCTCAAGATGGAGTGGAGTTGGTTGGACAAAAAGTTGAGTGGGGCCATAAACCAAAGCTGGGCTTTGCTTCATCTAGTTTGCCTGCTTTCTGTGGTTTATAGCGTGATTGGTAACCAGGAAAGCTCCATATAACCAGCTCATTGCATCTGGGTTAAGATGTTTGCAAAATTATAAACATTGGCAACAGCCTCAATGGAGGAGGGGCACCATGTTTACTCAAGAATGTGGCATGATAGTAATCCAACTTATGGCATATGATTTATTTTTTAAGGCCAAAAATCAAATGACCCATGCTAGAAGGCTTTTATTGAAGCCTCAGGCATGTAATGCTTATTTGATTTTTCGAAGAAATCAAGGAGACATGTAGGTGAGTAAAGGGGAGAAAGGGTAGAGAGGGTTTAAAAAAAAAACTTCTTGTTAACATGAAGTCAATTTTAGAGATTTTTTTCTATCTTTGAAAGAGTGATATTACTGGACCCAATGATAGTCTCTCTATAAAGAAAACACTATACCACTTCTCAAAGTAATTCTTAATATGCATCTAAAGTTTCATTGTTAAAGAGTCAAATTTTCCAAATCAGAGAAAAGTATTACTTCATGGTTCCCAAGTTTCCAATCACTTACCATATGAAACATTGAAGTTTAAGAGTCAAATGCTCCAAGTGAAAAGCTTCTGTTTGATGTCGGCAAGGTCTCTGACAAATTCAGTGTTAAAAGACTCTTTGTGCTGCTCTTTGAAAATATATCACTTTATAATAAATCTCTAGGCTCTGACACACTCAGTGATGAGGTTTGCTTTATAGACTCATGCCGGAGATCTGTGCGCGCCCCTGGCTCTCCGTGAGATGAGAGTGGCAGATTTGAAAACCTAAATTAACAGACGGCTTTACGTTTAGGTGCTGACCTAAGTATCTATATTCTTTACATTTTGAGTACACATTCTCACACCAGTGAAAGCTCCTGGCCTATCCAACTTCATGTTTCTTCTCCATTTCTGGAGAAAAAGATACCAAATTGTAAAAGGTACACGGAATTAAAGCTGCTGAAATGTTAATGATGGAAGTTGCTGAGGCCACGTCATTCTGGCCCATGGATTCAGACATTGTGCGATTATTTCAGCCACTGTGGGGACTGGTCGATTTTGCAGGGAGAAGGAATTCAATGTAGAATATTCGATTTTGTGTTTGCTTCAGGGCGTGAAGGCCACAGTAAAAATGGGTATTTTACTCAACGTTGAAGAGTATTGTGATTGAATTGAAGACGTAAAAGTAACAGACTTTTTTAAAAAAGATTTTATTTACTTATTAGAGAGAGAGAGCACGCATGTACATGAATGGGGGGAAGAGCAGAGGGAGAAGTAAAGGAGGAGGGAAAGAATCCCAAGCAGATTCCCTGATGGTTGTGAGCCCAGGTTAGGTCTTGATCCCACAGCCCTGAGATCATGACCTGAGCAGAAATCAAGAGTTGGACTTGCAACCGACTGAGCCACCCAGGTGTCCCAAAAGTAACACACTTCTTTAGGAAGATTGTATTATATGATCACTCTAGAACCTTTAGATAACGCAGAAAAGCACAAAGGAAGTGAATCCCTCTGCTAGAAATAACCACTTTGACATATATTGATTTCTCTCTCTCTCTCTTTCTCTCTCTCACACACACACACACACACACACATTTATATGTTTGTCTTTAAAAAAAATAACGTAGACTCCTTCACATATTGTTCAAGGTAGTAGTTTTGTCAGATAATGTCAGGAAAACCTTTCAGTTTCCCTGTGTGTGGTATGTGTGTCTACACACACCCATGTTCATTTTAATGGTTGCGTAATATTCCATTATATGGATCGTCACAATGAAACCATCACCCAGCCAAATAGTTAGATGATCACCAATAATTTAGGTGTACTGTCATGTTTCTTACATATTTTATTCCCATTCCCTCCCACCAAAAGAAACCACTATAATGAGGTTTCTGGGTTTATATCTATCTCATTTTCTTACGTTAAAAAAAAAAAACTACACACACACACACGAGATGAGCGGGTTCAACACGTGGCTTATTTTTTCTGGTATCTGGCCTTTATAAAAACGGGATCATCTTACTTGTGGTCTTTCTGATATCACCTAACATTACTGCTTTTAAGATTCATCCATATTATTGAGTGTAATTAATTCCTATGAAATATATCCCATGTGTTAAAAATACCACTACTTATATGCATTCTGCTGTTGATAGACATTTGGGTTGTTAAGGGATTTGTGTGTGTGTGTGTGTGTGTGTGTGTGTGTGTGTGTGTGTGGGTGCATGTGTGTATGTGTGTGTGTTGTTCTTATGAACACAACTGACATGAATATTCTTCTTCATGTCTCCTGATACATGCACAAAAATATCTATTGTGATCCAGAAAATACCATATCATAAATTATGCTAACATTTGGCTATTCAATAAAATGTCCAATTTATTCCTGAAATGCATTGTACCCATTTCTACTCCCATCCGAAGTACATACAAGTTCATGAAAGTTGTGGTTGCTGCATATTCTTACCCACACTGGACGATTGCAGGTGTTTTGTTTTTTTTTTTTTGTTTCCATTTTAGCTATTCTTGTGGGGGTGTAGTGGTATGGTGTTGGGCTTTAGTATTTCTCTCGTGACTAGTGAAGCTGAGCACCTATTCATATGTTTATTAGACATTTGGATATTTTCTTTTGTAAGATGTCTGCCCATATCTTTTACACGTTTTCTACCTACTTCATACTCTGTTTATTCAACTGTAGGAATGTAATAACACATTCTGACTTTGCTGTTGAATAAATTGGTGGAAAATATTTTCTCCCTTCCTCTGATTTACCATCCTATTCATTTTATGGTATCTTTTGAGGAACAGAAACTCTTAATTTTAATTTCGTCCAATTTGTTTTATGTTCCTGTTATAGCTAGCAAGTTCTGTGTAGCATCAATTGTGTTTAAGAAATATAGTTGCCTAGTCCAAAGCCACGGAGGTATCTTCCTGTGTTCACTTCCGAAAGTTTACCTCTATTACCTTTTATTTTTTTTGTTTATTTTTGTTTATTTTTTGCTCTTTTTATTTTTTATTTATTTTATTTTTTAATAATAATTTTTTATTATGTTATGTTACCTTTTATAGTTAGATCTACATTTTATCTAAAATTGATTTTTGTGTATGGCGCAGGATTCAAGATTCACATTTTTCCATATAAATATTCGATTTACATAGCATCCTTGACTGAAATAACTATGCTTTCCCAGCAATCCCCTCTTACCCTTGTCATAATCTGGTGACCATATATATGTGAGTTTGTTTCCTTCTCTTCTATTGGTCTATTCTCACATCAGTGGCTCAAAATATTAATGTTATTTTATAATAGGTCTCAAGGGTTCGTAGTGGTAGTCTTCCAGCTTTTTATTTATTCTTATAGTTGGACTTGTTTATTGCAGGCCCTTTGTATTTCCTTATAAATTTTAGAAACACCATGTCAGTATCCACAGAAGAAGTTGACATTCTGACTGGAATTGTATTGAAGTTATAGTTCAACTTGGGAAGAATAGATATCATTACAATGACTTTTGCTTTTAATGAACATGGCATACGGTCTTCAAATTATTTAAGATTTGTTTCTCTCAATAATGTTTTAGATTTGTTTAATTTTTTTAGTTTTTAATGTACAGGTCATGTATATTTTTATTATACTTATTCAGTGATGTATGCTGGTTTTTGATGTAAATGTAGTTTTAAAATTTAATTTTGTATTTGTTTGTTCCCAGTAGATAGAAGTATAATTGGTTTTTATTGATCTGGTATAAAGCAAACTTGCAAATCTCACTCATTAATTCTAATAGTTTGGTTGTACATCATTTGGGTTTTCTATATTTAAAATCATTTTGTCTCCAAAAATTGCAATTTTATTCCTTCTTCTTCAATTCTTATGCCTCATTTCTGTTCTCGCGTATTGCACCTAGGAGGACATCCAGATCAATGTCAAATAGAATTGACAAGAGTAGGCAACCTGTCTCCATTCCCAATATCAAGGGGGGAAAATAACAAGTAAATATGATGTAGATGTTTTGTAGACACTCTTCATCAAATTAAAGAATCTTCCTTCTACTCCTAGATTTTAAGTATTTATCATGAATGGATGTTAAATATTATTTTCCTATCTATAAAGATGATAAAAATGAAAGAAAATCCACATGATTTTCCTCCCCTTTTTTCTTAATGTGACAAATAATGTTGAGTTTTGAATTGAAACCCCACTTGGTCATGATGGGCTATTCTTTTTATGTATTGCTAGATTTGGTTTGCTAATATTTTACTTAGGATTTTTTTACCTATTTTCATAAGATAAATTTGCCTGTGATTTTCCTTTTTGTAATGTTCTTATCAGGTTCTTCTATCAAAGTTTAATTGCATCATAAAATGAGTTAGGAAGTGTTCCTTTTTTCCTATTCTCTAGAAAAGTTTTTATAATATTGGTTTTATTACTTCCTTAAATGTTTGGGAGAATTCACAAGTGAAACCATCTGGGCTTAAAGTTTTCTTTGTGGGGAGGTTTTTTAATAACTGATCCAATTCATTAATAGGTAAAGAAATACTTTGATTTCCTATTTATTCTTGTGTTCATGTTGGTAGGCGTATTTTTCAAGAAATGTGTATTTTTATCTAAATTTTCAGATTTATTGGTATAATTGTTTATAATTTTCTCTTGTAACATTTTTAGTATCTATACAAAATGTAGTAATGACCACTTTTATCAGAAGGCTAATTTGAACCTTCCCACTTTAATAATCAGTCTTACTAGTCTTGCTAATTTTCCTTTTGAAAGAACCATCTTGGTTTGGCTTTGTTGATCCTTCTGACTGCACGTTTGTTTTCCAGGTTCACTAATTGTTGCCCCAACCTTAATATTTTTCATCCTCTTCTCTTTTTGACTTAATTTGCTGTAATTTTCAATTTGTTTAAAATATATATTTGATTATTCCTTTCAGCTTTCTTTCCAATATATGTATTTAAGGCTATATGCTTCTCTCTACCTATGGTATTGTTACATTCTACAAGCTATTATATTTTAATTACCATTTAATTTAAATTGTTTTTCGACTTCCACTGTGGTTGTTCTTTTCAAGCCCCATTTGGTCATGATGTACTACTATTCTTTTTATGTATTGCTAGATTTGGTTCGCTACTATTTTATGTAGAATTTTTTCATCTATTTCATAAGATATATTTGCCTGTAATTTTCCCTTTTGTAAGGTTCTTACCAGGTTTTTCTATCAAAGTTTAATTGCATCATAAAATGAATTAGGAAGTGTTCAAGTTAGTCAATGGTGACAGTTTCTTATTTGGGAGGGGAGTATGGTGGATGGTCTGAAAATGCCCTTATTTTGAGTTTATCTTTAAGACTATATATACTGAAAGGGGAAGGGTAGGAAAAATAAAATAAGATAAAAACAGAGAGGGAGACAAACCATAAAAGATTCTTAACTACAGAGAATACACTCTATAGAACACACTGAAGGTTGTCAGAGGGGACGCGGGAGGGGTGGGGGGATGGGCTAGATGGGTGATTAGGATTAAGGAGGGCACTTGTGATGTAAGTGATGAGTCACTAAATTCTATACCGGAAACCAATCCTACACTGTACGTTAACTACCGTAAATTTAAATTGAAAAAAAGACTATATATCTGCATAATGAATTCTACAATGGTATTTATTTTCTTTCAGCACTTTGAAGATGTCATTCCACTGACTCCTATAGTCAGTTATTTCTGAAGAGAATTCAGTATTCATTCTTATTGTTGCTTCTTTATGAATGACATGTATTTTCTCCCCTAACTTCTAAGATTTTTCTCTTTGTATTTGATTTTTAGCAGTTGTAATATGATGTCCCCAGTTATGAATTTCTCTCTTATTTTACTTGGTGTTCACAGTAATTCTTAAAGTTGTGGATTGATGTTCTTCTCAACTCTTACCTGTTTTAGTATTATTTCTGTCTCATTTTCTAATTTTTCTTCTGGAACTCCAGTTCTACACACATGAATCCTTTTCACTGTGCCATATATATATATATGTATATATATATATATATATATCCTCTTTTCTGTGCCTGTTATTTTTTATTTTTCTATCTCTGCTTCAGTGTGGATATTTTCCACTATCTTCCAGTTTCCAAACCTTCCTTAGCCGCACGCAGTCTGATATTAAACCCATTTATTAAATTCTTAATTTGGGTTCTAGAGTTTTTACTTTTGGAGTTTAAATTTGTTTCTTTTATATATAGATTCCAATTTTCTTTCTTTAGAGATTTACTTATTTATTTTAGAGAGAGTACATGTGTGAGCAGGGGGGAGGGGCAGAGGAAGAGGGGGAAAGAGACTCAAGCAGACGCCCTGCTGAGCACCAAGCCCCACTCCCAGTTCCAGGTTCCATTTGATGACCCTGAGATCATGACCTGAGCTGAAATCAAGCGCTGGTCACTTAACAGACTGAGCCACCCAGGTGCCCCTATAGATTCCAATTTTCTGGTAGTATTCTTGATCTTGTAATTACAACTATTTTGATATCCACATTTGAAAATTCTAATTTCCCAATCTCCCGTGCACCTATTTCTTTATTTAGTTTTTTAAAAAATTTTATTTATCTTTACATTCAACATGGGATTCAAACTCATGACCCCAAGATTGAGAGTTGCACACTCCACCAGCTGAGCCAGCCAGATGCCCCTGCATCTTTTTCTGTTGTCTATTTTTTTCTCTCGATTTTTTTAAAAAAAGATTTATTTATTTATTTATTTATTTGAGAGAGAGAGCGTGGGAGAGAGTGAGATCGAGCAGGGGTAGAAGGCAGGGGGAGAGGGAGAAAGGCTTCCTGCTCAGCGGGGAGCCCAATGTGGGACTCAATCCCAGGACACTGAGATCATAACCTGAGCTGAAGGCAGATGCTTAACCAACTGAACCACCCAGGTGCCCCTTTTCTCTTGACTTTTGTTCGGTCTTGTCCCTTGGAATGCCTGGTATTTCATAGGAAAACATGGGAAATAATTTGATGCTTTGGATGATGTTATCTTTCTCCAGAGGGTTAACTCTATTTTATTAGGCAGTGAGCCTAGGAAAGATTATCATAATCCAATCATATATTAAGCACATTTAATTAGTTTTCAGCCTTCATGAGATTTGTCTATATACAGTTGATTGCTAACACCAGAGTGAATCCCTTCAAGGATCTAAGTGAAAATTTTACATGTTTAACAAAGCCTGCTCCCTTGGTGGTTTCCCAACTAAAACTTTTATTCCCCAACCCAGTAAGATTGAAAGATTTGCTCACCTTAGTAGCTTCTTCATTTATGACTTGCAAATTAGCAAACATCTTGAGGAGAAAAGTGGAGATGAATGTTGTTCTCACACCTCTCTGCTCTTGCCCTCTGTATCATCTCCTGTTCCCTCAAGTTCATGCTGCCTTCTAGTTCTCTAGTGTTTTAGAATGGATGTTTAAATTTGTCCAGTGTTTTTAGCTCTTCTCAGCTGGATGGTTGTGCTGCCATAAACTAGTCTGAACCTACTGCTAAATTTTTAAATATGAGGGAATTAATGAAATACTTCAAAGCAAAGAACAAAAATATAAAAAGAAGGATTTCATGAGGTAAAATAGGCAAGATCTGAAGAATAGATCAAGGAAGCCAACATGAGAATACATTCCAGAGTAAGAAATAAAACCCATGAAAGAGGGAAAATAATTTGCCACGGGAAATTTATCAAGGATAAAATGATTTTTTCTTCTATATTGAAGAAAGAGCTGAATCTAAAGTTTAGACATGCTCCATGTGTTCCAGGATGTGGGGACTCAAGACACATCTTGTCATAACCTGAACAAACTTTCTGAACTCATAAGCGAATAAGGAAAATCCTTTCAAGCTTCCAAACAAAAGGAACTGGCCAGACATCAGGGAATGCAAATTAAAACCACAAAGAGATGTCACTTCACACTCACTAGGATGGTTATAACAAAAACACGGAAAATAGCAAGTGTTGGAGGAGATGTAGAAAAATCGGAATCAAATATAATGTTGGTGGGAATGTAAAATAGTTCAGCTGCTTTGAAAAATAGTTTGGCAGTTCCTCAAAAATTAAACAAAGTTAACTATTAGCCCAGCAATTCCGCTCCTAGGTGCATATTAAAGAGAAATGAAAACTCTTGTCCACATAACAACTTATATATGAATGTTTGCATACTCCAATGTTTAAGTGAAAACAGTTATGTATGCATATCAGCTACTTTGTTTCTTTTTTTAAAAAGATTTCTTTATTTGAGAGAGAGAGAGAGAGACTGGGGGGGGGAGGGGAAGAAAAGGAGAGAGAAAGAAACTCTACGAAACTCTAGGCAGACCCCCTCGCAGTGTGGAGCCCAACATGGGGCTTGATCTCACAACCCTGAGATCATGACCTGAGCTGAAACCAAGAGTTAGACATTTAACCAACTGCACCACCCAGGAGTCCCATAGTTACTTTTTTTTTCATTGAATTGTCTCCCACGTTTTTCTTTTCTTTTAATCACTGCTATCCATGTCCTCAGAATCAGAATCTTTCAAGAGGCAGCCTGTATCCAGGTCTGCATCACGCATTATTGACAGAAGGGTCAGCTCTGTTCTAACAGATGAATATTAATTATTGGTGATGGTGTCAGAGAAAGAAAGATAAATTGGTTTTTCACATCACAGGTTGGGACATAGAGATTTAGATACATCTTTTTTTTTTTTTTTAACCCTTAGGCACATCTGACAGAATTTCCAGTTAATCGAAAATATATTTTTTTCCTGTAACGTCTTTGTAAAAAGACAGAAAAAGCTTTTTGTTAGGCCTTTTTATTTAACGGAGGTTTACTTACAGTGCAGAGGGAAACATGAAGTACCAACTTGAGCGAAACAACTTCATAGACTTGCCAAAGTAGAAATTATCCTCACCTGATGGCTTTACACCGACGGCTCCAGGCTGACCCCATTATCTTTGAGTCTGCCTCCGTGTGACACGTGGATATGAACTTCTGACTGGGCTGAGAGGTGGGCAGTCTGGAGTAGTGTGGGTGGGATTCTGGACTAACCTGGCCTTTCAGATGTTCTTTTCTCCTGTTTGATTTTTAAAATGTCAGTGTGTGAACCACTTCAATGTCTCCCACTGTTTTCCCTTGCATTTTACAGCGCCTGGGTGAGCTCCAGGAGGGAGCACATTTATTGTGTGTGTGCCATTCAATTTAGATTCTACTAGAGCAAATAATTATAACAACTCGGAGGAAAAAACTGGAAAATAAGTCCCTGATGTAAAACTGGTCACAGGGCCAAAACGGTAGTGCCAATTATGATTTCAGTGCCTTACACACGTTACATTGCCAACAGCCTTTTAAGAAATATATAATTTATTGTTGGTTTGGGCGGGCATATTAATATTTGTTCGCAAGCAGCCAACTGTCTTTGCATTAAAAGTTAATATTGAAAATTTTAGTTCACTTTTGCTAATTTTCCTTTTTTTTTCGTTCTTGAATGTAGAACGTTAATGGCAATAAATTGGCCAAAAGAGAAAGGATGCCCAGAGGGCTGACTCAGCATGTGTGTGGACCTGGGGCACACATAGCACTGCCTATAATTTTCTAACTAATGTTCCTTTCCTTGATTATGTAATTAAAAGTGGCAAGCCAATCACTGAAATAATAAAAGCTTATTATATTCTTCTTCTGTTGAAGTCAGGGATCCAGGTCTCGTGAAAGTCTTAAAATAAAGAATATGATACCTGGTCCTATATGAAAGAGTTTCCACAAAGATGAATCACAAGCAAGTGAACGTTAAGTCATGATACAGTAGATATTCAATAGTCTACTATATAATGACAAAAAAATAAGCAAAGAAATGCCTCATTGTTAAACAAACGGCATGTGCCAGTATTGGAATAAAACTGAAAGGATGTGAAAGATAAATAATTCTGTAAAAATGGTCCCTGTTATCGGCTATGTCAGAGAAGGATCAAAGTAAACTTCTGGATGAATTAGTTAATGCTGGAAAAGACCGCTTCAATTATTCTTTGAAAATAAACTTCAAAGTTGCAGGAAAACTGCTTTTTGTAGGAGCATTCATAAACCCTGGCATTTCTTCTTAAACAGTACATGAATTCTCTTTTTGTGTTTCCCAAACCCTAAGAGGAATCTTCTGGAATGACACAATCAGAGTCCAGTGAACACAGGACCATTTCAAACACAACCACTCGTTAATACCCCTGGCAACATACCACTTACGTATTTATATCAAAATGTACCCATCCCATAAACTTAGGACATTTTCCAAAGAGCTAATAACATGGAAGCTCTGGCCAAAGTCAATAACAACAACAAAATAACTGGCCAGGCTTAGCCAACCCTTATCTACTTCAAGTACAGAGATTAAATAGTTCGAGTCTGGATGAAGCCCCAGTAAGCGCAGCCTCGGCCAAACCAAGAAAACTGAAATGTGGACCGGATATGCCCCTGCTTCTCTGTGAGATGCAGCCATGCCTAGGGGGAACTAGGGCATGAATATCCCTTAAATAAATGCTTCTTATGCCCCAGTCTTGTCCTACTTCCTTTACTTACGGGATGCCATTTATAGACTATCCCTTTGAGGACCTCCGATTTATTCATTCACTCGATCATTGATTCACTAAACATTTGTTTCTATTTTGCAGATGAGGAAAGTCTCCTAGAGAATAAATGTCAACAACTAAGTTACTCAAGATCACCTAGTCAGCTAGTACACTGCAGAGAAGAGATTGAAGCAAGATGGATAGCACTCCAAAGTTATGTCCTTTCCTCCATTTGGGGACTCTCCGAGAAGGGCTCCATCACAATCATCTTGGGCTCTCACATGTCTTTCTGAAGCTGATTCCGGTTTACTTAAAGTTTTCTGTGGTAGGGCCCAGGAATCAATTTTAACAAGGGTTTCCTGTGATGTTGTTATGTAGCCAGGTTTAGGAAAAACTAAAACACAACATAACTAGCTTTCTAACTCCAAATACTGGTCCAAAACACTTACTCAATAACTAATAATTTGGGGTGCCTTCATGGCCCATTCAGCTAAGCATTTGCATTTGGCTCAGGTCATGATCTCAGGGTCCTGGAATCGAGTCCTGTGTTGGGCTCCCCATTCAGCATGGAGTCTGCTTGTCTCTCTCCCTCTGTTCCTCTCCCTGTTTGTGCTCTCCCCATCTCAAATGAATGAATAAAATATTTAAAAATAACTAATAATATTCACTAATGTTTATTAAGTACCCCCTGTGTCCCTGGCATTGTTATAGGCATGGCAGTGAGCAAAAATTCCTGCCCTCCCTCTATCTTAGGAATAGGGGTGGGGCACAGAAGACAGATAAAAACATGAAAGATAAGCAAGTTGTACGTTATATTAGGAGACAGTTTAAGTGTTAAGAAAAAAAATAGAGAAGTGTAAGGGGATCCATGTAAGGGGTAGGTATTAAACAGGTGATCAGGGTCGTCTTCCCTGCAAAGGCGACGTTTGAAGGAAGTGAGGGATGAGCCATGTACATCTCTGGGAAGAATAACCAGGCAGATGGAACAGCTAGCACGGAGGCCCTAAGGCAAGTATGTGCCTAATGCATCCAAGAAATATCAAAAGGGCCAATGTGGGTGGAGGAAGGGAGCAAGAGAGAGCAGTGAAAGTTAAAGTTGGAAAGGTAAGGAAGGGAAGAACCAGGTGAGGTCATGTTGGGTCTTACAGGCTTTTGCATGTACTTTTACTTTTGCTCCAAATGAAATGAGAAACAATTGTCAGGCTGTGATTTAAAAAGTTACGATTAGCTGATACATGAAAAACAAAAAATTCCATTTACAAAGACCAGAAGAAGATTTTGAAAGAGTTCTAGTCCAGACTTCTGTGAAAAGGCAGGTGTTTTTCTAGATTATTCCAGGGAACAGGTTAGAGTCTCACATGAAAGGAGGCTTCATTATTCTTTAGTCACCCATCTACTTCATTTAACCAAATATTTATTAAATCCACAACTTACCCTGTGTTAGGTGCTATGCTAAGTGCGAGGGCTTTATAGGATTTATGACTTGGCCCCCAAAGTGCTCAGCAGCAGTGTATATGGTCCAGGTTGCCTGTGAAGTAACTGTTTATCCCCAACCTAATTACTTCCATTGTAATTAAGCCCCCTTTCCTTTGGCTGATTGTCAATAGGTGATGTAGTCCGTCAATGTGGTCACCAGGTTTATGTCTGTGACAAGCTATGACTGGCAGTCTCTTCTAAAGGTTTATTGGGAGGGAAAGGTGTCGTATGCATAGGTTTATCTGAACGGGAATACTGGAGATTACTGGCAGAGAAGAAGCAGTACCAGAACGGAGGACGTGAGCGTGAGCAAGTGAGAAAGTTCTCTTGTTTCCTGGGGTTGAGGGCAGGGAAAAGGTGCTGCTTGCTGCTTCTGGGGAATGAGAGAGAAGCATGAGTCAAACTAACTGCTTCTATTTCTGTAGTATATATTTTGAACTTATTTTATTGCCGTCGAGCAGGGAAATGCTTTAGAGCAATAGCAAAACATGGAATGGAGCTGGGCCAAAGAAAAAACCTTAACACGGTGACTAATTCTTTTAAGATGATTCAGTGTTCAGACTTCACAGGTAGTGGAAATAGTGTAGTAATGCACAACATAACAGAGTAATAGTCACCTCAGTTTTCTTACTCAGAGGGATAGTCAAGGACCAAAAATGTGATTAATATCTTGATTGTGCCTTAATACAAGGACATTTTAGTGGCCACATTTAAAAGATTTTTCTTTGTGTTTTACCTCAAGGCCAATAAATCTATGCTAACTTTATGGCATAAGGATTTTGTTTTATAAATATGTCAGCTCAAGGAATGACTGGAGCACATCCTGCCTTCCCCATCTAGTTTTTTATTCCTAAAGATTTAAACTGATAATCTGAATTTTTACTTTCTGCAGGGCATCTTGATTATAAATATATCATAAATCATAATTATAAACACATCATACTATGAAGAAACAGAAAATCTCTCTGAAACAGAAGACATTGTTTTCTAAATACGTTCTTGCCACTTTAATTTCGAGAATAAAGAAAAATACAATTTCAAGTAGAGCTCATAAAGTCATCTAACTATTATCTCCCTGAAGTGGCAAAAGTGTACACGATATTTTAAATTACTTATATGAGATATAATACTTGGTTGATAGTTCAAGTCTGATAAAGTATGGCTCGCAAGCTTAGATATTGCTGATGAAAAATGGAACATAAAGGCCAAATTCAGACCTCTCTCAAGTCCCTAGCAGAGTCCAGATGGAAGAGCAGCAGTGTGAAACCAAAGTAAATGCTTCACTCTGCCTGAGAAGCTGAGTAGTACCATGATCAAGGGAAAAGAAGAAAAGAAAAGAAAAGAAAAAAAAGAAAAGACAAGAAAAGAGAAAAGAAAAGAAAAGAAAAGAAAAGGAAAGGAAAGGAAAGAAAAGAAAAGAAAAGAAAAGAAAAGAAAAGAAAAGAAAAGAAAAGAAAAGAAAAGAAAAGAAAAAAAAGAAAAGCTTACCCGGTCTTGTATATACTTGGAGCTGCTTTTTGTTCACTTATTCACTTACTTTCAAACAAGATTTTATAAAGATTCTGTTGCCTTTTTAAAAAATAGTGGGAATGGAGGAGTTTTGTCTTGAGCTAACCTGTCCTAATCCTCACAACATGAGTGGAACTGAATGTATGTTCACTGGTTCATGTTTGTTATTGTGTTTCTCTTCTGAAGACATTTTGCTTTAGGCATTTTCTATATTCCTGACTAGGAGGCCAGCTCCATGAGATTAAAGCACGGCATCAGGGAAATACAAATCAAAACCACAATGAGACACCACCTCACACCAGTCAGAATGGCTAAAATTAACAAATCAGTACATGACAGATGTTGGAGAGGATGTGGAGAAAGGGGAACCCTTACACTGTTGGTGGGAGTGCAAGCTGGTGCAGCCACTCTGGGAAACAGTATGGAGGTTCCTCAAAAAGTTGAAAATAGAGCTACCCTATGACCCAGCAATTGCACTACTGGGTATTTACCCCAAAAATACAAATGCAGTGATCTGAAGGGGCATGTGCACCCCAATGTTTATAGCAGCAATGTCCACAATAGCCAAACAATGGAAAGAGCCTAGATGTCCATTGACAGATGAATGGATAAAGAAGATGTGGTATATGTATACAATGGAATATGATGCAGCCATAAAAAATGAAATCTTGCCATTTGCAATGACGTGGATGGAACTAGAGGGCATTATGCTAAGCGAAATAGGTCAATCAGAGAAAGAAAATTATCATATGATCTCACTGATATGTAGAATTTGAGAAACAAGGCATAGGATCATAGGAGAAGAGAGGAAAACATGAAACAAGACGAAACCAGAGAGGGAGACAAACCATAAGAGACTTTTAGTCTCAGGAAACAAACTGAGGGCTACTGGAGTGGAGGGGGGGTTGCTGGAGTGGAGGGATGTGATGGCTAGGTGATGGACATGGGGGAGGGTATGTGCTATGGTGAGTACTGTGAATTGTGTAAAACTGATGAATCACATACCTGTACCCCTGAAACAAATAATATGTTAATAATATGTTAGCAATTAACATATATATAACAAATATGTTAATAAAAATAAAAAATTAATAAAATAAAATAAAATAAAATAACACACACACAAGAATATGTCTAAATAGATAAGATTACAAATATGTTCAAGACAAAAACAATAAACATAAAAGAATCTTTTTACAACTTTAAAAAAAGAAACTTGCATCTTTTTCTTTGGACTTTCTGGTGGTGTACTGAAAAGAACTTGAAAAATATTGTCAGTTACAAGACCATACAGGAAATCTAGGAATATGGAATTGGTGAGCTAATGTTTGTGTTTAATATTTTATAAAACTGAAATGCTAGTCCCTTTCTTTCCTTACTAGACTCTTAGTAAGATCATACTGGCCTGATGGCTATTTTTCCCAGGGCAGTATAGGTGACCACCTGCCAAGGAATGACACCCAGTACCACAGGTAAACCTTTAAAACCTCTTGAAAAGAACATGATTCTAGTATCAGGAAGGAGGTAGCACTTCAGGTAGAGGGGAATGAAGAGACCAGCAAATCCTGTCTCCCTAAAACAACTTTAACACTGGACAAACACAACACAAATAATCATTCTAGTGAACTGGAAATATACCAAAGCAGTCTGAAAAGCAGCCGCTTTGCTGTTGAAGGTGACTAGCTTGATCTGGAGTGAGAAAGGGAAAGCACACACCCAGAAGCAACCGAGAAAACCAAAGACTGCAGGTCTCCTAGCCTGAGGCTGCACTTTCTAGTGGGATGTAGTGGAATACCAGAGGGCTAGACAGGGAGATTCTGGAAATGAGATAGGCACTGAGGGCCGTGATAAGCATTCCATGCATCCTTGACTGTCTGGAAGCCTGTACTCATGAAGTAGAGACCTCAGACGGCAGCAAAAAATAAGAATGGAGGCAGACTTGAAAAGTGCCCAGACCTGGAATGTACTCCCCAAACCAAACACAGGTCCACTAGCAGAGAGTGGGAGCTGGATAGACGTGAGATGTTTGAGCACAGTGTGTGCCAATCGTTGACCACTAAACTGTGCAGACATGGGGGTTACCTCTAGGAAGGCAGGCTAAAAAAGAAAAATAAGATTTTTTTTCAAACTCTGATCAGAGACATCAGTAGCCATACACTGCAGGGTGATAGTTTCTGTAGATTAAGCCTAGCCTAGTTAATTTTTTAAAATAAAATGAGAGAGAAAGTAAAACAAAACAAAAAAAACCCCAGCAACAAAAAAAACCCCAGGATAAAAATAAAATGAGAATAAGAGTTGTTGTGTTATCTAAAATGTCCAGTTTTCAAGAAAAATAATGAAACATGCAAGAAACAGAAAAATATGACCCATACTCAGGGAGAAAAAGAAGCAGTCAATGAAAACAGACTCTGGGAGGCCTGATAAGTTGGATTCAGCAGGTGAAGACTTCAAAGCATCTATTGCTTAATGTTCAAAAAACATTTTTTTAATATATTTTATTTTATTTTAATATTTTTTATTATATTATGTTAGTCACCATAGAGTACATCCCTGGTTTTTGATGTTAAGTTCGATGATTCATTAGTTGCATATAACACCCAGTGCACCATGCAATACGTGCCCTCCTTACTACCCAACCAGCCTATCCCATTCCCCCACCCCCCTCCCCTCAGAAGCCCTCAGTTTGTTTCTCAGAGTCCATAGTCTCTCATGCTTCATTCCCCCTTCTGATTACCCCCCCTTTCTTTATCCCTTTCTTCCCCTACCGATCTTCCTAGTTCTTATGTTCCATAGATGAGAGAAACAATACGATAATTGTCTTTCTCTGCTTGACTTATTTCACTTAGCATTATCAACTCCAGTGCCGTCCATGTTACAGCAAATGTTGAGAAATCGTTCCTTCTGATAGCTGAGTAATATTCCATTGTATATATGGACCACAGCTTCTTAATCCAGTCATCTGTTGAAGGGCATCTCGGCTCCTTCCACGATTTAGCTATTGTGGAATAGCCTCAAAAAACATTTTAAAGAACCAACAGACAATATGTTAACAATGATCCAGCACAGAGGGAACACTGATAAAATCAAATCTATTAAAAAGTACCAAATGAAAATTCTAGAGTTGATAATATACAACCACCCACATGAAATATTCATGAGATGTTCTCCACAGCAGATTCAACATGAAGAAAGATTTAGTGAACTAGAGAATGGATCAATAGAATTTATCCAATCTGAAAAGCAGAAAAACAATTGCAGACACATTAAACAAATCCTCTGAGACTGTGTGTCACCACCAAGCATGCCAATCCTGTGTGTCATGGAGAATCCAAGTGGGAGAGAAGAGAAAGAAAAGGACAGAACAAATATTTGAAGAAACGATTGGCTGAAAATATCCCAGAATTTGTGAAAAGCATTTATCAATGGATCTGAAAAGCTAAATGAATCCCAAAGAGATTCTCACCTAGACACGCCTTAGTTGAATTATTTTTTAAAAAGATTTTATTTATTTATTTTTTGGAGAGAGAGAGAGAATGGTGGGGAGGGGCAGAGGGAGAAGGAGAGAATCTCAAGTAGACTCCCTGCTGAGCTCAAAACCCATACAGGTTTTGATCTCACGACCCTGAGATCACGATCTGTGCCGAAACCATGGGTCGGACACTTAACCGACTGAGACACCCAGGCAACCTCCCCCCCATCATAGTTGAACTATTGAAGGCAAAAGAAAAGGAGAACATGTTGAAAGATTCAAGAGAAAACTCTAGTTTTGGGAAGTTAGATGCCTAGCAAATGCAGCAATGATCAATGAGGCTGGAATGGATCTCACTCCATGAACCCAGATTCCTAGATCTTACAGTAAATACAAATGAAGATCTGGAGCCCTCTTTCATCCTGCATGATGCTCTCATGCATATCTTTGAATAAGAGGTTCTATTATTTTTGGAAACGAGATTAATGAAAGAAGATCCATAAATGAGTCTATATCCAACTTGACCTTGATCAAGTAATCTGATCAATAAAAACAGTACTGATTATTTTAGCAATGTTCTAAGGAATGAAAATTCTACCAAGATCGATGATAGAATGAATCCTAGGGAGAATGCCTGGGTTACCACAGGTAGCCCATTCTCCCAGGAATAAAAACAAACACACAAAATTGATTCTGGATGGTCTGAACATGTGAAAACAGTAATAGCCATGCTTTTTCCCAGGTTGCTAGAGTTTAATGGCCGTGGCATTTGAAAACATGCATTTAAATGGGTGGATGGATTATGAGAGCAAAGTGTACCGCTGGTTTCAAATAAAAGAAGCAGCTTTGTAATTAACAAAATGCTCAAGGTCAAGTCCATACCTTCTTATTCAATATTAACAAGCAAACAAAAAACAAAGTTCTTTGATTCTTAATACCATGTGTTCAGGTCATTTAGTGTGTTTTGGTGTCCATATGAGCTCACTTTCTGGATAATTGGAAAGTTAAGTAATTGCCTAGAAAGAGTAAACATTTGTTAAAGTCTTTAAGAGGAAGCTTAACATATTTGATATGACTGCAATAAAATAGTAGTTTGTGTCAACATAAAATCCTTCTTGTATCTATCATATGATGTCATGTGTAACTGCCAACACACCGTTTTTGATGTAAGACTTTTTCAATACACTTCATTCATAATCGGAATCTACATTGTGATATCATTTTTTCCCTAAACTCTGAATAAATAAAGTGTGTTGACTTTGATTTATTTGTGTTTTTCTTAGGTATCTGATGACGACAACAGCTTAAGAAGATTCAATTGGCTGGTGTGATTGATAGAATTAAGTGGCTAATGACGGAGGAGGTGGGACATTTTCAATTCCAAACGAATAAGCTAATTCCTTCAATATTTATGCTTCCTCTGGGCTCGTGGTGTGCCACTGAACATGTGTTCCCAAGTATTCTTCCCTTTGTCAGTTTTCTTCATTTCAAATGGAATGGTTTCTCTAAACAAGAGCTCTACATTTCCTTCCTTCCTTTCTATATCTCTTATGGGGCTTTTTGAATGTGTTTATAAGTATTGCTGACTAACTGGCTGAAAAGCGATCCAGAAGAACTTGGCTATAGAATTTGAGCCAGATCTTGAAAATGGAAGGATTTTGAACAAAAATGCAATGAAGTGGGGCGGTAAAGTCAGTTATTTCAGGCACTGACCACAGCATGCCCGAATAAAGAAAGGTAAGCTCACTGCTTATAAAGAGGAACAACAGCCTGACTAATTGATCTGGGGCAGAGACTGGGACACAGGAGGAGACCCAGAAATTATAAAATAGAAAATCGTGCAAGGAGCCGAGATGCCCTTCAACAGATGACTGGATTAAGAAGCTGTGGTCCATATATACAATGGATTATTACTCAGCTTTCAGAAAGAACGAATTCTCAGCATTTGCTGCAACATGGATGGCACTGGAGGAGATAATGCTAAGTGAAATAAGTCAAGCAGAGAAAGACAACTATCATATGATTTCTCTCATCTATGGAACAGAAGAACTAGGATGCTCGGTAGGGGAAGAAAGATAAAGAGGGGGTAATCAGAAGGGGGAATGAAACATGAGAGACTATGGACTATGAGAAACAAACTGGGGGGCCTCAGAGGGGATGGGGGGTGGGGGAATGGGATAGACCGGTGATGGGTAGTAAGGAGGGCACGTATTGCATGGTGCACTGGGTGTTATACGCAACTAATGAGTCATCAAGCTTTACATCAAAAACCAGGGATGTACTGTAGGGTGACTAACATAATATAATAAAAAATCATTAAAAAAAAGAAGAAGAAAAGAAAATGTGGCCCTTGTCATTCACCTGAAGAAAACTGAAAGCATGAAAGACTTAGTTTTGTGTTTTTTAGGACCTAAGTGGAATTAATCGGCATGTTTCAGGAGGTGGATTCTATCTCCTATATTTAATTTCAAGGATTCCTGGTTTTCAAGAGCCAGCAAAAGGATGTATTTTCCTGACATTATCATGTAAGATGATCCATAAAGACTCTCTAAAAGTTCACATGCCTTCCTATTATATCGGGTTTTGAAAATGATTTTATTACTATGAGTTTTATATACTATTCTTCAAAGGGTAACTCTTTTTTTCTTCTGTATTGTTTCATCAATAAGAGTTATTTCTTCTAAGTAATTCTCATCACCCCTTCAGTCTCATGAAAACCTTTTTATAAACTGAAAGGAAGATATTGAGATTTTCAAAGATGGTGTTCAGCACATACTCTCCGTTTTCCTCTCCTTTCCTGCCTCCACCCACTCTTCTCCTCCTTACTTTGGGCAATTCCTTAGGGAAAAAAAAATGCAAGACTTTCCTGACTGTTCTCAGCCCACAACAAACTTAATTTCAAATGTCTTTGACTCCAGTGTCCATAAGTCTACCACACTGGCCCTGCTCTCCTGTGTGCTGCCTGGTAATTCTTCTCCAGATGCTTCAGGGATACCCCTCCAAGCTCCCCACTGGTGTCCCAAGTTTCTCAAGGGCAAAAGCTGTGACTTCACCTCTTAAGCATCTCCAATGTGATCTTGTATAATTTAGAAATGATTATCAACTAAATGCACAAACAAGAGAAATGCATCCGTAACTCCCCATGTATTTGGAAACATGGACTAAATGGGACCAATTCTAATCCATATTGTTCTCATCAAATTTTAAGTAGATTTTCCATTCTCCATTATTTCATTAAGTGAAAATAGCAAAGTCAATTTCAAAGAACATTTTCTTCTAAAAGCAAATTATAAACCTACATAAATCTTAAGGATATGTCATAGAGTAGGTCAAGACTATACTACCTATTAAGGGAAGCTATAGGTGAATAAAATGCGTGTTCTCCAGTTATTAACCATCACAAACATTAAGTTATTCATAGAAAATTAAATATAATATGAAATATAATATAAAATGAAATATAAATTAAAAGTATTAAACTCATCTTAAAGCTAAAGTTTCCAGACTCTAGCTTTACTCTTTGTCCCCAGAACACTACTCCAACCAGAAAAGTCTTGAACCCTTGAACTTGATCTTTCTGCTGCTGCTTTTTCAAAAGAAAAATTGAAGTTTTTTCTTCCAGAGAATTGGAGCAAGCAATATCGAAGATATCATCTGTGATTTTTCATCTTGACTCGTAGAAAAAGATAATCCTTATGCAATTGTTTGGAACATTTATGATATAGAACATATAAAATTAAATAATGTCTCCTGCAGCTCCCCTCCCTTTGGACCTGGGTGATTTCCTATCCAATTTTCCTCTCGCTCAGTCAATTCATTTTTCAGCTGGGTCCTCTTGAAGAAACTAAGCATTAATTGGACTTGCCATTGGGCCTTGGACTATTTTGGTGACAATTTTCTGTGACAGGGAAAAAGAGTTGCTAATTCATTGCTTCAGGAAATGAAGGCCTAATAGCCGCACATCTGGTAAATTACGGCCTTCCTGCTCCTTGAGGCAGCAGCAACACACACAGCATTATTTGGAATTAAGAAAAAGCAGAGAAGGAAATCAATTTTTACATTTGCAGTGGACTTAAAAAAAAAAGCCAATAACATATTCTTTAAAAAAGCATCCATTGTCTAAAACATAGAATCAAGTCAGCCACAGGGTAAATTGAGCAAAAATCCCTCCAATATCCTAATGGAAACTCTGAGTGGTCTGTGGACTTAGATCATGTGGCATTGCTTCTTGCCCCCGTGGGTGGAGCCCTGTCTTGCGTCTGGGCGTGGGGCTATGTGTAAATTGCCATATTTGCACCCATGTAATAATATAGTCTTAAAGGCCTCTGGAGGAAATGACAAGTAAAGATTGATTTTGCTTTGAGTGGGGACCATGTTGCATATTGGATGGGAAAATCAGTCAGTTTCACTTCTACGTAACACCTGAACGTCAATTTGCAAAAGAAGTAGAAAAGGGGGTACAGGAGGAAATCTCCCAAAGGACATATACAGGGCGCAGCAGCCTTCACTATGAATTGCAAGAGTTCAGGGATAGAAATAGAAGGGTGTTATACCAGTTACTGTCCCAACGGTGGGGTTGGTGCTAAATGGCTTTTATTACACCAATACCAAGTTGCACCATGGACTTGTGAAATCACCCCAATGCCTATCATATTTGTTTCTACCCAGGTCCAAGGGAAAATGAACTATGATGACCGAAGAAGCAAACTGGAGATATAAGCAGTTGGTAAAAATAAACCTAACATCTGGGAAGGGCACTGGTGCTTGAAAACGGGGCTCTTTCTGTCCTGACAGAGCAGTGACAGCATAGCCAACATAGTTTACTCCCACCTAATCCTCTGCAATCCCCAACTGGAACAATTAATTTCACAAGGGGTCATACTCTCTTCCTATGGTATTTCTATTGGAAGCTTTATGAGGTGGACATGTGTCCATTATGATGCATTTTGACAGCTCCTTTCACCTGGAGGTGAGACTGTACGTTGATTGTGGTCAGTACATTTTTGTGCTGTAAATGGAGTGTAGCTGAAGTGTTCCCTTGATCACAGATCACAGAAAACAGCATGTGCTTAGAGAGGGAGAGAGAAAGGGAGAACGAGGCTGTGGATTTAGAAATCATTTTGCTTGTCTAAACCTGGGCTTTGTTCCATACAGATGACACAAACAGGAAGTGAGACGAGAAGCAGAGCAGGTTCAAGTCAGGATGTCATACGAGGATCAGCCAGTTCCAGTCAGAACTAAGAGATGTAGGGAAGCACCTTTTTATAGGCTCAGAAACTGGAAAACAAAACAGAGCCCGCCTAAGGCTTCAAACACCTGCTGTGTCTGACGCTATCCCTTACTTGGTTTGACTGTCACTCACACAATGACTCATGTTCAGATGACTGCTCATCTGAAGGCATTTAACTAATTGGCTTAAATAATTGATATAGTATATCTAATCTCATCTCTTAAAACCAGAGAATTATCATTGTGATTTTTCAAAATAGCCTAGCAAAGCTTTGAAAATTAATTCAATCCATTGGCTTATGTCCAGAAACAAATTTGAGGACTTCAAATAAGCTAGACTTTTCCAGTTTGACTGTTTTCAGGGAGATGGAAAATTCTTTTTTTTTAAGTTTGGAAGGGATGTGGGAATGCAGGAAGATGTAAAATATGTAACAATAAATATTATCCTCAAAGTTCAAAACTGTGATAATAAATTTTTGAATAGTTTTCACGTTCATAATATCACTTTATCCTTCTGTCAATGCTAGGATTTTGGAGGTGCCCATGTCCCCATTCTGCACATAAGGAAATGGAGGTCAGGCCTGTATAAGTCATTTTTCCGAGGCTCTTGACAAGGTCAGAACTAGAACATAGCATAACCCTAGGATCCTAGGGTCTTTTCCATTAACCCCATTGCTGCTGGGCCTCATCTCTTTGTAGGGAAACCAGTCCTCTTTTTTTTTTTTTTGAGAAATTCATCATGTGTCTGAGACACCTTAAGTGGTAGGAAGGGGGTTAAGTTGGGTGTGGGGGGGTAAAGCTTACTATATAGCAGGCCTGTTCAAAGCATTTCTATATATAATTCATTTAATCATCACTACAAGCTTATAATGTATGCACTGTTGTTTGGGGGTATTTTACAGAGGAGAAAATGATGCCCAAAGAGGAATTTGCCAAATTCCACACAGCTCATAAGTGACAGAGCTGGGATTTGAACCCAGAGAGTCTGGTACCTGAGTCAGGTCTCTTGCCCCACATTCTTTATTCCCTCTCTAACTTGTGAAATTCCTTTTTATCTCCTTGATCTTGAGCACAATCTTTGCCACATAAAAAGCACTTAATATATGATTTGTGGATTGGGAAAGAATAGATGACACCCTGACATTTTCGTCTACTTGCCTCTGGACCTACGATTGGGTTTTTCAGCCGCTGCACTACTGATGCTTGGGGCCAAATAATTCGTTGTAGTGGAAACTGTTCTGTGCATCATAGGAAGTTGAGCAGCCTCCCTAGCCTTTACCCACTAAACACCAGAAGTTTCTCCCCCAACCCCTGCCCCAGTTACGATGATCAAAAGTGTCTCGAGACATTGCCAAATGTCTGGGGACTGGAAGTCCTCAGGTTGAGCCAAGAAAAGGAGCATGACAAGGTACAGTCTTGAAAGAGGGTATGGCTGGTAGGGCTCTTCCAAAAATCCCATGTCAATAGTGTTCTGCCTTTTCCCATACAGCCTTGGGAAGGGAATGGGAATGAAGGGCTTGCGTGCCTTTGCCTCCCCTCACGGCAGCTGGGAGATAACTGCTTGTTGGGATGACATCGTTGAATCTGGGCAGTATTCCAACTGTAGTCAGGAGAGGATAGTGATGGCGGGGGGATCCCTGACGGGACAGGATTGCATAGTGTTACTGATGCTCATATATGACTGCATGCCAGCACAGGCAGCCTATTTCCGAGAAGAAAAGAAAGGAATGAGGCTGACTGTGAAGTAAGGGGTCCGATGCCCAGATGAACTGAGAGGTATATACGCTGGGGAGTCAAGACCTGACTTGGAGATGATATTGCTTTGACGTATAGCTGTAAGGGACGCTAGATGGAGAAAATCCAGAACCTGCTTATCTTTCAGCATGGGAGACATTTGTGTGTTTTCTGAGTCATCTGACACACAGAGTGGAGGACTTTCCTGATGGATAAGGAAACCTGATGTACTCATTTGTTATAACAATGAGGTCATTGGAAGACCCATAAAACTGAAGTTTGCTATCCAAGTTTGGATCTAGTTTGTTATTCAGATAGCGGTTCCAAGCTTATTTAACAAGCCAGTTTTGACAAGTTGAATTTCTTTATAGGATGTGGGTTGAATTGTAGCATAGCCATCCTGTCATGAACAGTATTTTCAACTGTGTGGAGAAAACCGAGTCGAGAGGGTTTTTCGCAGTGAGATTTATACTTCCTTCAAATGGAGACTTTCTAAATCAGATTTTCATCACAGATGTAAGAAAGGACTCAAAATCTCCCTAGACATTTCTAAGAATCATACCAGAAAAAAAAAATGAGAGAGAAGAAATTGCAGATAAACTTGCACCTTAAAGAGAGCTCAAGATATTTGAAAATCTGGTTACAAATAATACCAAATATCTTCACTCTGTTCCCTGAGGTGAGGTGACAGAGTAGAATGAATACTATGGAGACAGATGATTCCCAAAGGAAGTCACCTACAATTTTTCAAAAGTTGATGAATGAATGTCCTTTTCATCACTCCCTACTGCAATATGGAGTACGCAGGATTTAGGGAAGTTCAAACTGTCATCCAAATCCCTTCTGGACCTTCACCGAGCCTCGTAATTTTTGTGAGCCTCATTTCCACATCTAAACATGTAGATAATACCTATTACATAAGGCTTTTCGATGCCTAAAATAGATATTTTTGAAACTTAGCAAAATACTTGAACTGGTCACTCAATAAATAGAAGCTATTATCATTATATTGCTATCCCTAATATCTTTATGACAGCTTGTTTAGACAAGCGGACATCTTCTTTTCCAAGATTTGAAGCTGCGTTTTATTCTTCCTTTTCAACTACAATTTTGCCTATTTTTCTTGAGATGTATACAGAAGGAGGGTGAAGGGAAAATGACTAATTTTTTACAGTTATTGGAATCATGTGAAGAAGTTGTTAATTACTACATTACACATTCTGAACAATGGATATGTTTGATCTCAGAACAGCACACAAATTGGTTTCCATAGCATCAAACCACAAACTGAACACAATCTACTCTCATATCCATCAATTTCTTGCCAACTTGACAAAATCTCATTTCACCATTTTGAGGACCCTCTGCAAAGCGACTCTAATGTTTAAAAAAATCAAATCGGTGTTATACGCAAGTAATGAATCATGGAACTTTACATCAAAAACTAGGGATGTACTGTGTGGTGACTAACATAATATAATAAAAATATTATTAAAATTAAAAAAAATCATTACAAAGTAAATGAAAGTTAATTACATAATTTTGCAGGAACTACCCAGGGTGGTTGAGGTGATATTCCACTGGATTCTCCTGATCAGAATGGGCCTGGCAGTTTGACTCATTAAGACAAAAACACATCCAGCACCTTTTCCACTTGTCATGCAGCTAAAGAATTAGCATATAGACACATGCATTTAACACCATCTTTCCCCAGTGTCAGAAGAAGGGGGAGGAGGAGGAGGAAGAGGAGGAAATTATTAGTTCATAAAGATAAAGAGAATGAGGGGGGAGAGACAACAGTAGATAAAAGTTTTTGATGCATTTTTTGACAGTAAATGGAAACAGAGTAGGATAATGAAAAAATCTAAGCACCTATTATCCAGGGAAATGACAAGAAGTGAGCCAATTCACCTTACAAAACCCCAGAAAGGCTCAGAACTTGAAGGATCTAGGTTTGGCAGAAGATGGAGTTCAGTGGAAGGTTTGGATCCCAGTTTCTGCCCATACCTCATACAACCATGTAGCTACCATTAAACTACCCTCCCTACAAAATGCATACACACACACGAGAGGCTTTTAATTTGGAAGAAAAACAGAGGGCTGGGAATGGCCTTCTCTCAGCAACTCTTTCTCTACCTGATTCTAGGTCTAGAGGTTTCTCAGCGGTCAAAACCATGCTATGCCCTCTACACCTACCCTATCCCTCCATTTCTGGCAGAAGTTGATTTTTTTTCTGGATGGCCACAGAAAAAAGTCTCTAGATAAACATTCTGGACTCCTCAATGGAAAGGGTAGGTCAACCACCCACCAAAAACCTACAATGGTCCCCGTCAGTCACCACCTCTGCTCATGCTTTCAGTACCATCATTGTTTGAGTAGCTCACTCTTAGATATAAATGAAGACAAGAATCAGAGACATTTGAGGAAAATACGCACCATAGACACAGACACCAAAACCAACAAAATAAACAACTAAAACTCAAATAGACAAAGAGGACCTAGATGGATCAGAGTCAATGCAGAAATTCAAAGTAAACTTTAAAAAATATGTTAATATATCCTTGAAGATGTACAAAAAAACTGAGTCCATAATATAGATACAGGTCACTATGAAAAAGGATCAGAGAACAAGAAAGAATTCTTATCTATTAAATATAAAAATTGAAATAAAAAAATTAAATAGAAGGTTGTAAGGGTTAAGGTCTCAAAGTAGAACAAATTTCTTTTTAAAAAAGGTAAGGGGAGAGAAAAGATAAAAAATAGAGACTCATCTCCAGAGTTTAGCAACTGATAATTAAGAGTTACATAAAGAGAAAAGAAAAAAATGAAGGGAAGATATTATCAAAGAAGCAATTTTTTAAATTTCCAGAACTGAAACTTATGTGTCTCCATATTGAAAAGATACATGGAAGTAGCTAGTAAAATGAGTGAAAAAAGACAAAACCTCAGGTAGGTCATAGTAAAACTGATGATACGTAAAATCTAAAAGAGATTCTAGAAGCTTCCACAAGAGAAGAGGAAAACAGTCAAATGCACAAGAATGATCTTGGTTTTTTAACAGCAACTCAATCTTAAAAGACAGTGGAACGAAACCTGAAAAGTTCTGAGTGACAACATTTTTCAACTTAGAATTCTATTTCCTTCCAAATTATCTATCATAAAGATAAAATATTTGCTATTTAAAATAATTTTGTCTTGCAGGAAATGTAAACACACACACACACACACAATATTTCCCTCTGTATTCTTTCTTAGGAAGCTATCAGTGAAAATGCTTCAGCAAAACAACTGGGTAAAGCAAGACAGAAGATGCCAAAATTACTCCCTGGCATAGGAGAGAGCTGGAAAGAAGCACCAGGATGCCTGCAGAGCAGGTCTGACAAGCAACAGGCCTGTAGCGGAAGGGGTGCAAGTGGGGCTCCAAGAAAGAGGTGTGCAGCGGGAAGATGGCAGATCTGTTTGCGCGAATAGATTATGGGATGTTTGGAAAATAATTAATACAAGGTAGCAGAAGGTGAGTAATTTGCCCCATCTCGCCTGTTTGGTAAATGGCAGAGCTGGGATTACAACCTGGCAGTCTGGCTCCTGAGTCTGGTTCCAGGCCCCAGTACAACCTCACAAGAAATTGACCACAGTGCATGCTCTTTGCCGTATCATTTGTGAGGGTAACTCTGTTGATATGATAATAAATTCTGGCATAACTTGGTTGAGAGATAGTGTTGAGGAAACTGAGAGACCTAAATCTCATAATCCATATGCACATTTCTTTAAAACGTGAAGCTAAAGGCAAAGAAGAAACAGAACAGTTGAGAACATTTGCCTCTAGGAGTAGGACTCAGGTATAGAAAAAGATAGATAATGGAAACATCAATTTTTCATTATTAGCTGTCTGGTGCTATTTGAATTTTAAATTCTACACCGATTACTCTGGCCAAAATACAATTAATGATACGATAGTTCAAAATCAAAGCACAACATTTTAAGAAGGGTTTATGTAGTGATTGACAATTGCCCTTACAGCCTCTGGAAAGAGAAGAGGCAAACACGTTTATGGGGAATAGTGGGTAGTTCAACTGTCAAATTACCTTGTACGTCCCTGTCTGTTTTCAAGTAAAAGTTTATATTGCTGCATTTGGGAACTCTGGGTAGTGACTTACTCATTGAGTGCCAGGAATCAAGATCAAGATCAATTTTATCGCATTAATAATATGAGAAGAAATCTTATCAGAAGGTGGTATCTCATTTATCAGAAGAGTGACAGTACAGTGGGTAACATACATGCTCTGTGCCTGGACACTAGTCAGATAATGGAGACTCAGGATAAAATTGTTTTCGTGGCTTAGTGAGCAGGAGGCCTGGTTATCAGAGCCACTGGGGAGCGGACAACCCCAAAGGACCATGCTGTCTCTTTCATCTTGTTCCCAAGAATGAATAACAAGCACAATTATGCATGTACCAATCCTTATTCAGCATTGTTCTTAATGACTTCTATATTTTAACTGATTTAGTTTTGCAACATTCCCATAAGGTAGGGACTGCTCCTGTCTCCATTTTACAGATGGGGAAACTGATATCAAAGAGATATCAAAAACCTTACCTTGGTCCAGACTTAGTACATAAGGGAATGGATGTTGGAATCCAGACAGTTTGGTCTGGATTAGAAACCAGACAGCTTGGTTGCTGGATGTGCTCAGCAACAAAAAGGAATGAAGTATTAATACCCACTGCAGCATGGATGAGCCTTGAAGACACGCTAAGTGAACGGAGTCAGACAAAAAAGGCCGCAGCTTGCATAATTCCATTTATATGAAATATCTAGAACAGGCAAGTCCACATGGGCAGAAAATGAATTGGTGGTAATGGGCAGAGAGTGAAACGGGCAGTGACTACTTACTGGGTATTCATTTTCTTTGGGTGAAAAACTATTTTGGAGCTAGACAGGTCTGGTGGTTGCACAGCACTGAGTAAATGTACTAAATAGCACTGAATTTATTATGCACATGAAAATGGCCAATTTTGGGGGCACCTGGGTGTCTCAGTCGATTAGGCATCCTATTTTTTATTTCGGCTCAGGTTATGATCTCAGAATTATAGGATCCAGACCCATGTCAGGCTCCATGCTGGACGTGGAGCCTGCTTAAGTTTCTCTCTCTCTCTCTCTCTCCTTCTCTTAAAAAGATAAATAAAAATAAAATAAAATGGCCAATTTTATGGTAAGTGAATTTCATTTCTTCCTCTTGATAGAGAGGTAGATAGATTAAAGATAAGATAAAGAGGTAGCAGATAGAGATAGATATACACACACAGACAAACCAACCAGCAGCCTGCATTCAGAAGACTAGGGTTCTCACAAATAGCCAGTTAGCAGAAGCTCAGCGGGCCAGATCTCCCCTGCAGATTTGCCCACTCGGGTGTCTACACTGCTCCCAGAGGTGCTGTCTCCTGCACTAGGGAGCAGGGAAGGGGGCTGCTGTATGAGAGCTGTAGCTAATGGCCTCACTCGAAGTGACAAACTGGGGATCCTAGGACTGGAAGTCATTTGGGGAGCTAGAGAGAGAAGCTATATACCAGTTGGCAAGGAAGTATTTTAATATTTTAACAGGCTCACACTAGCTGAATTTCAGCTCTGACTAGAACCAAACTCAGTGTAAACTTTGAAAACAAGCGACATACTCTCTTCGTTTAAATGATGTGCAAACAATCCGTTTCATATCCCTGGCTTGCTAGGGCCCGCCAAGGTGGCTAAGAAAAAAAAAATCATAAGTGTTTTTGCTTCAAACGTCTTTTCTCTGAACTTTGCAGTTTCCTTCTTTCTGCACAACGTACTGTACCTCACTGAGGAGTTCTTCTTCCGCCGGGAGTGAAAACACAGACTAGGACAGGGTCACCTCTGCTGCGTGCTATTGGTCAGAACAAGTCACGTGACACCCCTCCCATCCGGAAGTAGAACTCCCTCGTGACTTCAGAAAAAACGTGACTTTCTCTGCTCAGGCAACGTTTAGCTCCGGAAAACAGCTCATGTCTTTTGCTCTATAAAACGTCACCTGTCCTCTGTGTGGTAGCAGGGCTGGCTCTCCATCTCCATCTTCGTGGTCCACCCCTCTCTGCTTTTGGACACTTCCCTGTAGGATTTTCCTTCCACCTTGTCCCCCTTCACCTACTTTGCTGAATAAACCTGCAGAAGAGTTGAAGTTGGGAGATGGTAAGGAAGGAGGACGCAATATGAGAGGGAAACACACCGTATCATCTTTTCAGTTGAATGGCTGGACGCAACAGCAAAACACCTACCACACGTTTGCTCGGGGAGGTTTCTTCGTGGTTTTGCTCTCTGCGGCCTGAGGCTACGATGTCTGACTTTGGAACTTCTATAGATAGGCTCTTGTACCTGAGAACACCAGTCATCCTCTCTTTCTCCTGGATACAGGGATAAAGTTGAGGAAGAAGAAGCAGCACCTGCTTCCCCGACCTTCCGGTCTCCCCTGCACGTAAATAACTGTTTTAACAGAGCTAACTGGCGTACAGGATAGTTTTTCAGAATTATTGCTATTTCTGCCCCATGCCAAGCAGATGCCAGTGCAATTGGTTCCCAGATAGGACTTCTAAAATTAGATTCACTTTAATTTGTGAGAATTTTAGTAGAATTAGGCTTTAAAATCAATGTATGCTTTTAAAATACTGCGTTCGTCATAAAATGCCATTAAGCAAACCCTCGTTTAAGTCATTTCGCTTGCATTGTCAGAAAATGTTAATTCCTTTAAGGGTCTGGGTGATAAACTTAGGCTGTTTTCCTTCCAGGGAGGGAGCGTGAGACTGCTGGAATGTGACATCCCTTCGTTTTCTTTGGCTGTATGAATTCTCTTTTGGAAGTGGAGGACTCGAGGGTGTGAAATTGAGATCCATTTCTGAGGGCACAAGGTTAGAGACAAGAAAGAGGTGCAAAGAAAAATCGGGAAGTATCAGAGTCCATACTTAATGCTAAAACCTGGTCCTAACTTAGTTCACTGCCTGTGCAGTCACAGTGATTCAAGAAGAAAGCTCAGGAGAGGTGTGGTGAGATCAAATACCGTGATGCACGTGAAATTATTCTGTCAATTGTAGAGCACACGGTTTAGTGCTGTGAATTGTCAAGTGCCATGTATTTGCATTCTTATCACAGAATTCAGGCTCTGTGGGGAGAGATTTTATTAGGTAAGATAGGGAGAGAAAATGAAAGAAACAGAATGCACAGTCTTTGTGCTTAAGGACCTTGGAGATTAATAGCGGAGAAAACATGCAAAGAAGCTAGTTCCAGAAAATAATGTATCACATGAGAAAAAAATCTATAAGCCAATAGGCCGTAGAATGTAGGAGTGGTCGGTGAGTAGTATTGTGTGGAGTGAAGGGTCTTTGGTTCAAGTGAAGAAGCGCTCTCGGTCCTCATTCACATCCTGTCTCCCCTGTTTTTCTTTCTCTCAAGTTCTTGGTGTTGTCAAGAGTTTCGAGTGCATTGTTTTCCTTACTTCCCACAATAACTCATGTCATATTCACTTTACAAATGAAAGACTGTGGTTCAGAAAAGTTAAATAAACATTCCCAAGATGACACAATTAAGTGACCAAACTTGGGTTTAAAGCCAAGTGAGTCTCTCTGATACTGAAGTCATTCGGCCACCCTACTTTACTTTAGAAGAATATGTCTACTCATCAACTCTTCTTTAATGGAATGAAAAATAGCATCCTGTGGCTGATCTCGCTGATCCAGAATCCTCCATGCCTGACAACTCGGAGGCTCAGGGAGAGCTGCAGCTGAGCTTAGCTCTGCCTCACTAATGCCAGGTGGTTGAGAGACGTCAATAAGGAGAAACAATAAGTCACCTTGCTTTTTCGCTAGAATTCATCAAAATATTCAAGTGTGGTGCGTTGGTTCTCATTCAGAAGAAGGAGGAGGAGTAGGAGGAGGGGAAGAGGAAGGATAAGGGAGAGAAGAAGGAGGAAGAGGAGGAGGAAGAGAAGAAGAAGAAAGAGAAGGGGGGAATTGAGCATGTCTGTGGCTCTGTTGCACCATGTCATGTCACTTGTACATAATATTTTATTTCTCTTTCTAGAGTGTTTGCTTCTAAAGCTTGCATCTTAACTGTGACCATAACTGTGTGAATTATTTTTGTATTCTCCAAAGCATCTTGCACATGGTAGATACTGACAAAATTCTGTTGGATTTGTTGTATTCACAGGGCAGTATGGTATAAGAGTTAAACACACAGTCTATGGTAGAAAACCTGACATCAAATTCCACATACAATACTTACTGGCTATAGAATTCTGTTGCTTAACATCTTTTTCTTCATTACCTTATCTTTTATCTGGGGAATTAATAGCACCTACTTCATACAATTGTTGGCCAGCTAAGTAAACTTGTATAAAATGCTCAAAACAGTACTGGCATATAGTAAGTGCTAGATAGCTGTACTTAATATATTATTAATATAATGATGTATGATGTCAGAAAAAAATGAGAAAAAGGAAAATACTCAAATGATCTTTACATATTTCATATGTTCTCAGTACTTATAACACAACCAAATGATCTCTAATCCAGATATTGCCATTTTGTATTTCAGTCTTCTGGGTTCTATTAAATATGAAGGGAAATACTTTTTTTTGTTTATTTGTTTGGATTATTTGGAGGTGCAAGAAGCAAAGAGCATACAAACATGTGAAAATGAGTGCCAGCTCAATCCTCTGTACATGGTACTGTCAGGAACATTTACCATTTGACTTCCCTAATGATTCTTCTCTGAGAATAATAATAATAATGCATATTATGTTTCGTGGGTTAAGCATTAACCCACTTCTTTCCTAATATTCAGGCTTCACAGGGTCACCTGACCCTTGGTAGGACTGGAGGTAATGATATTAAGTTATCATTGTACCTCTAATCAAAGATAAGCGCTCTCCCCTCGCCCCTTAGCTCTCTATTTAGGTTCCAACTTAAGCTATGTCTTTTTCTTTTATACAATTAGATTATAAATTAAACACATCTGTTGCAGAATTGCACATTTCCTCACATTCCATATATATGTGTAGGGAAAATACAGCTTATTTCTTTTGTAGCAAAATGCTCTCATTGTCATCAAAAGGCTCCATCCACTGGTAACAGGGTTGGAAAATAAAGCCTTCTCCCAAAACAAGTTTGCTTGTTTTTTTCCAGGAATTTTTATAGCTTAATACAATAAATGAAATAGTTTATATATCCCAGATACTTTGAGCACATTTCTTCCCATTCTCCTTGCCTATGTAAGAAGGTGTGTGGGTGTATGCTGAAAGCCTGCATGGGCTCAGCAACTGTCTGGCCCCTTGCTCCTTTGGTACTATAGCAATGCCCTTGTCTCTCCTGATACCACCTTCTGCTGGTGCTCCCTGATCCCCAAATCTGAGCTAATTAGGGTCCAGGGTCTTCCTGCTGAAGACCCCAGTCCAGCTAGTCTGCCCTAAAGTCTTCCACCATGGAAGACTTTTCCACTAACCATGGTATTCCCTTCTGGTGGTCTCTGATTGTCAACAATGGCACACCCCACTGGGAGCAAGTAGGAATTGCTGAGTCCTTTGGGGGGCCTGGGTGGCGTAGTTGTTAAGCATCTGCCTTCGGCTCAGGGCGTGATCCCGGAGTTCTGGGATCGAGCCCCACATCAGGCTCCTCCGCTGGGAGACTGCTGCTTCTTCTCCCACTCCCCCTGCTTGTGTTTCCTCTCTCGCTGGCTGTCTCTCTCTGTCAAATAAGTAAATAAAATCTTAAAAAAAAAAAAAAAAAGGAATTGCTGAGTCCTACCACACTCCTTGAAAGCAAGGAAGGTGGTTTAGGAAGAGCCAGACTTGAGCACTCTCTCTGTCTGTCTGTCTGAGAAACAGCCACTTTGGGCACTGTCTCTATCTTACTCTGCTGGTGACTTGGGAGCCTGTAGGGCACTCTTCTCTCATGTCCCCAAGCCTGAAATTCAGACCAGGCCCCTCTGCCCTCCTCCTTTCCCCAACGTAGCCTGTCTTTCACACCTTCTAACTCTCTTCTAGCTGCATCCAGCTTGATTTAAAACTTGTATCTTTAGGATATTCACTGAGCACTTTAAATGTGCTATACACTGCCAGACACAGCGCCTACAGTGCTCAATAAGGTACATCCTCTCTCCTCATCTACTGCGGGGTTGGGATTATTATAAAAATACGTATTTTATAGTTGCATGCTGAGAGAAAGAAGCGAGCTTTCCTGGGTACCCAGGTCCAGAGCAGCAGATGGGGTTTTGGAGGCAGCTTCCTGGGATAAGAGTCACCCAGTCTTCTCTGACTCCACCCGAAAGGCCAGAGCTGTTAATATCTTGTTAATTCCCAGGGGCATAGTGCACAGGGACTTCTTGAAAGCTCTGTCACTTTGGAGATCTAGCTCCGAGCAATTTCTATATCATAAATTCAGTGATGAGGGTCTTTAGGCCCATTACCTCTGACCATTTCTTTCTCTGACTATGAAAAAAAAAAAATCAGTCTCCCAGTTTTACATCTGGGGTGGAACAGCTCATAGGAGACAGTGCCTTTAAAAGATTCTGAACATTTACTCAGCAGAGGAGCCAGAGAGGAGAACAGCTGTTCTCCACAGAGTTTTGACATTTCTGGTCTCAGCAAACCACACAAAAGTCGAATAGAAAAAAACAGAGAAGGTGGAAAAGAGCAAAATTAGGAAGATATAGGGTCCACCAAACAATGGTTTGATTGTGATATTACATAAAAGAGGTTGTAATAAAACAATCCTGTTATCCAAGCTTACAATTTTAATTATTACACCCTGGCTCACAGTTGAAAATTGTCTCTTTCCTCCCATCTCTCTCCCTTCCCCCAATTCTGCAATTTAGTGTGATCACATCATTGGAATCATTGTTTTCTTCATCTGTCACATGTTTTGTTATTTTATTTAAATATGGAATCAGGAATTCACATGGAAATAAAACATCTTGTTTCCTATGGCTGAAAGCCAGAAAGAACTTGTCTTTGGAAGAGTGATTACAAAACACAAAACAGTGTTTTTGTATATCTGTCCTACTTGATTTCACCAAGTGATTAGTAACTGCTTATGACTGAGCCACCAGACGTGTGCATATATAGAAACTAATAGCTTGGGTGTCTTAATATACCATGTGTCAGAATAAAATTAGTACCTATTGAAGAAGATTCATTTCAAATATGGCATCTGTGGTTAATAAGAACCTACGGTTTAAAGCAGAGAAAAGATGCCCTTGGATAAAGGATAAAAACTTGCATTGCAATTCCAGAAGTCACAACTTTTCTGTCTCGTCCTCCGAGCTTATTCAGTCTTCATATATCCCATGCCTGGCATAGACCAGTGTGCTCTGTGGCACTGATTCCTGGGAAAATATCCAAACCGCAGATGATCCCTTAAGCAGCTCAACTGTTTTCACAATGTCTTCTTTTTTTGGCCTCCACTAAAATGGAGAATTTACTGGAGAAGTTTAATCAAGTAACATTTCATGAAAGAGAAGAATTTTGATGAACCATTTGATAGGAGGAAGATGTCCTCGTACTCAGCCATTTACATCCATATTAACTCTACCGTGAAGATGTCCCAGAGAGAGCAAACATATCACATTTCTTTAGGACACCTGCTTGCCTCCCTTTCACCCGGACTCAAAGCTTCCAAGTCTCCATGACTTCTACTTTTCCCCAGCTTCCCTTATCCAGTTAACCAAGAACTCTTTCTGATTTTTAACATAAAATGTCACTTGTATCTGGTTCTACCATTCTATTCCATCTGTCCACAGATGCCTGACTTATTTCTTTAAAATAGTGTTTACATCATATCAATCTCCTGCTCTTCATCAAGAAGAGAACATGCAGGAGCTCCCGATATGGCATCTGAGAAGAAGCCTGAGTGCAATCCTCCATGACTTCCCTCTAATAACTACATGAACCCCCTACTCTTATCAGACTCATCTAGATTGTTCCTCAAGTATACTTTCTTTTTTCCCATTATTCATTGTGCCTGAAGCAACTAATCCTTGTCTTTCAAAATCTACCCTTCCTTCACATCTGGTTGAAATTTTTTGCCGTGACTCTTCCACTGTATGGCTTGGTACTCAAGCACACAGGCATTGGAGTCAAGCTTTCTCACAGTTCAGGTTCTCAGGGCACGAAGAAGTTTATTGAAGGCTGCTCATCAGATCAATATCTTGGAGGAAGAAAAAGAACACTGTACAAGGAGACACTGAACTGCAACACAGTTGTTATAGAGCCTTCGGGCAATCCTTCTGGAAGCTCTGAAGCTGGGATGATTTTTTCGGAGTTTTCCAATTGAGGCAGTTGTGCACCACCTGCCTCCCCTCGCCCCCAACCAGACTACATCTTAGGTGAGGCAGCTTCTTCCGCCCAAGGACAATGCCTGGAGAGACAAGGAATCATGCGCAGTCCACATTTCTTCCTTGCTTGGGGGGTAATAATTGCCTTCCTTGGTCCTGAAAGAAACTCTGGGCAGCACACGGTAGTGTCTGTCACAGACCTGTGAGTTCACACGCATCCTTTCACTTACAGCTGTGTGACTGCCGGTAAACTTCTTAACTTAATCATGCCCCCATTGCTTATTTCATAAGAGTGAAGAAAATAGTACCTTTTCTTAAAGAAAGAGCTCAAAAAATGTTAACTAACATTATAATGTTTATCATCACTACTACTAAACACTTACGTACATTGGCTTACACTGTCCTTTAAAAAAATTTAATTACAGCTTCCTTCACAGTTGCTCACAGCACATAACCGCTGAGAATCACTGAACTAGTTTATGAAATCTCTAAGGGCAAAGACTGTATCTTTTCATCTTTACACTACCCCCCTTCTCTCACAGAGGAACATCATTGTGAATTTGTCTGATTTGATATGATTTGGATTTAACTTTGAAGTCAGGCATTAGTAAAGAGAGATACAATACAAATGCCTTACCATAGTTCTAAATTCAGGATTTAAAAGAGATTCACAACCTCCCAGCTCTGAGACCCTCTGTTTTTTAAAGGTTTTTTATTTTATTTATTTGACAGAGACAGCCAGTGAGAGAGGGAACACAAGCAGAGGGAGTGGGAGAGGAAGAAGCAGGCTCCTAGTGAGGAGCCTGATGTGGGGCTCGATCCCAGAACGCTGGGATCACGCCCTGAGCCGAAGGCAGACGCTTAACGACGTCGCCACCCAGGCACCCCTGAGACCCTCTGTTTTAATCAACATTATCAGAAAATATGGCTGTCTTCAAATAGGTATATCATATGGTCACGTTGATTTTATCTCCTTTAGGTTCCATTCTCTTCACCTTGTCTTCACTGCCTTAATTCAGGCCCTTCCCACTGCCAGAGCCTTTCTACTGGCTTCTTTGCCTTTGATCTATCCCTCATCTCTAGTTATTCTCCAAACTGCACCCAGCCCTATCATTTCACATCACAAATCCCATCCTGTACTTCTTGTAGTTCTCTTTTGGTTTACAGAATCAAGCCCAAACCCCTGGTGTTCGGAAGATCTTTTCAATGGGTCTTCTCAGGACCTCCCCCACAATTCCCCAGTTTTCCAGTCCCCAGTGAGACTCTTTTTCTCTGGCGAATGGATGCTGAGCTCCAGCCACACTGACCTATTCATTTCCCACACTTCTTTTTTTTTTTTTTTAAGATTTATTTATTTATTTGACAGAGAGAGANAGAGATAGAGACAGCCAGCGAGAGAGGGAACACAAGCAGGGGGAGTGGGAGAGGAAGAAGCAGGCTCATAGCAGAGGAGCCTGATGTGGGGCTCGATCCCACAACGCCGGGATCACGCCCTGAGCCGAAGGCAGACGCTTAACTGCTGTGCCACCCAGGCGCCCCTATTTCCCACACTTCTATCAAAGTGTGGTAGCCTCTCTTGCCTTCAAAATTGTTTTCATCTCTTTTTTAGGGTGCCCTTTCCCTCATTTCTCTGATTGGCATATAGTTGGTGAAGTCAATATCTGATAAATAGTAGATTAATGCATACATGGTCAACATTTGCTAAATTCTAAAGTAGTTCTGTGTGCTTGAGATGCAAAGGAAAGTGGCATCTGGCCTTCTTAAAATACATGAATAAGTAAATGAGTCACAGACAACTTCTGTAGCTTGGGCCAGGAAGATGGTTTTTGTGGCTAGGGGACATGTAGGTTTCTGGTTCATGTCCCAGTCATGATTCTGTGAAAAACCCCTGGGATTCAGCACAAATCTTCAATCTTGGTGTGACTGGGCACCCAGTTGGCAGTCAAGACCGAGGTAAAGGGTAAGCAAGGTGAGTGCCTTGGTGCACAGTAGTTGGTTACTTAACCAAAGGGTTAAGTACTCAGGATCTTAGAGACACCTGCAGAGGGAATTATCCATCAACCAGGCACATAAGTGAAGGGGACAAGTTCATGAAAGAAAAACATCACTCTGAAGACGGGTAGCTTGGAGGAGGTGAGGGAAGCAAACCAAACACCCTTCCTTTATGAGTCACTTTTGAAGGTCTTACTTAATTTTTTTGTTTTAAAAAATAATGATTTAAAAGGTTCAAACAGCCTAGGGAAGTAAATCCATGCATACTTCTAACATTAGTTAATATTTACTAAGAAATCATAGGTTACAACAAATTAAACTTTTTGGCTCTCTTACTGAGATTTTCTGGCCAACCATGTTAGTGACTGTTCCTACAGATAGTTTATAACTCTATTTTTTACCCCTCTAGAGCAACTAAAGTGCAAGGAGTTAGAAGAACTCTGGGTTCATGTGGTTCTTAAGCCAGGGTCTTAGGAAAATGGATTTGAGGTTGGGGAATGGATCGGGGTGAACAGGCAGACACTAGACATGCCCACTAATAACTGGGAAAAGTGAGTTAAATTTCTCCTTGTTTGAGGTGGAATTCCTTCATATAAACCTGGGCACCCTCAGAGAGAAATGCTTTATAGTCCAAACTGATGTTTATTTTGGACTCTGTTTCTCTTTCAGCTTTCAGTTGTGACCTTAGGAATGAGCTCACAATTGGAAGCAAATCTGTCTTCTGTTTCTACTGTTAAAGAATTACCTACCCACTGAAAAACCACATAGGATTAACAATGGCCTTGTCCCAAATATATGCTTTTTGGAATTGTACAAATTGTATTTATGATGCTAGCAGATTTCAGTTCAACTGCTGAAATATTTCAATAAGAGTGATTGAATTCTTAGTAAATGGAATGCTTCCTCTGTTCAGTTTTGGTCTGTTGAATGCTGGAAGGTTGGTGGGTCTGACCCATTCATTACACATATCTGGGGTGATAGCAAAGGCAGGCCTTTTGGTTTTGATACCATGTATGTTTTTGGCAGTATCTCAGATTGAAATGCTGTGAATAAAAAAATGTCCTTTGAAAGTTATTTTTAGCCTCCTAGGTACAGACTCCTCATCTTGAGAAATGGTTAGGGCTTCTGAATGCTTATGCTCATCATATAAATCATGATTTGGCATATCTGTGTTGTGGATTGTCATTGGCATTGATTCAAAAATATCTGGTGGCTTCAATTTTCAGAATCACCAAAGAGAGTGGTAGCGTTTTTTTACTTCATTGATCGGATCCTTGAGTAAACTCCAGGTTATCCACATTGGATTAATATCCCAAATTCTTTGGATGGGGTGGAAAGGGTAAAGAAACTAATATTTATCCATTTGTTTTTCCAGCAAATTTTTATTTGGTAGTGACCAAATGCCAAGCTGAATGATTTACATAACATCTAGTTGACTCCTAAATATTCTATGAATTTTATAGGTATGTAGACTGAAGCTCAGAGAGTTTAAGTAACTTGTAAATGGAGGAAGTGGTAAGGGAAGGACCTGAGGTTTAAATTTAGGTCTGTCATTAAAAATAGCCAAGGCTGTTCCATTAAGCATGTTCCCTGGTGAATATGCCGTCTATATGAATACATGAACACAGCTAAAGGAGGGGCGAAGAGTGTGATTGGGGAAAGCCAATCCTTCTAACTACTAAGGGAATGAGAATATACTGCCACATAAAAAACACCTTCCTCCTCTTGGTCCAGTTGCTGAAGGGCTCTCTCCCCCACGTTTCCTGCTTCTGTCCTCCTTTTTCCCACCACCCAAGACGTGTCATGAACTCCTACAGCAGGCAAATTAGGGAACATCATTTCAAGAGTTCTCCTCAAGCATGCCTCTGACATACTCTTGCTTTGAATAGCCTCAAAACATTTCAAAAGAGAGGATTAAAAAGGGAGTTTTAAAAAGAAGCAGACCTGGAGTTGCACAGGGGCAGCAAAGACATCTTTGAGGTCATTCTTTCTTTTTTCTACACTGATGTATTCTCTCCAGAGTGATAATAATCTTTTTTGAAATGCAGGTCTAAGACGGAAGGAATTTTTATCTGGAAGAGTAATATAAATTAGCTTTGACTGCCAGTTTCCACTGATTATTACTTTCCAGGCGGAATTCCTACAAATTCTTGAGGCATGACCTCCAATGAAAAAATAAAACCCCTTTAAAAACTTGTTGAGAAATTCCAGATAACTTTCACAAGAGATTTAATTTTAGAGCATTAACACAATCTTGGTTGGAAAGATAAAACTACAATGCAGTTATTTGGTAAAAGTCATTACTTCACAATGAAGTCATTGGAGATTATTTTACTGTGCTTATCTGTCCCCTCTTTTTTTTTTTCTTTTAAACTTGGTTCCTTTCTCCCCAAACTAATTTTATTATGCATTACTCAGTGCACTCTGGATTCACCCTTATAAAAGCATGAAGTGTTTCAACAGATAGCCAGTTGGAGGCAGCCAACTTGAGATTCAACCTACCAGAATGAGCAAATACTGTGATCAGTCATTACATATTGATAATATGTATTATGCCTTATTGCATATGGTTTTGGAAACTATAAGGGAAGGGTTTTTTGTTTGTTTGTTTGTTTGGGTTTTTTTGTTTTGTTTTTGTTTTTGTATTTTTTTTAACATGATATGAAGTAATGGATTCAAAGAGACTCTCTATATTGTTGAAAGAGTTTAGGTGTGAGGAAGTGAGAGCAAGCATACTAGTATCCACTGTGGTCGTAACAGGTGACTTGGGTGAAAGCGTGGGCAGGGCATCATCTGCACTGGACCTATGGGGAGAGTGTGAATTGGAAAGGTGAAGTGATTTGTCCAAGGACTCAAGACCTCTAAACAGTGGAGCGGGAGCGACTCAAGCCCAGGAACATCTGACTGCAAGGTTGGCTCTCTTCCCACAGCAGGGTGTTGCTTTTTCTCGAGCTGGACTAAATGTGGATGGGAAAACATGAAGACCAGAGCCACATGTGCAAAATGTATCAATGGTCCAAAGTGGCCAAAGGGAAAAAGATGTCCCTACCCACCATTTTCCCGGAAATGTTTATTTACTTCAATTCAAAGTATCATTTAAATTATATGTTATTATATACATAGTCAAGATAAATCAGCATCTAGTAAAAAACTATATACATAAGAAACTATAAATAGATATGCAATACTGGGTAGATCAATACAATTTTATATACATATATACCTTTATCCTTTAGTAGATATATGAATATAATCATAGGGGAAATGTGGATTATCTTTTATCTTTCAGAGACCTTAACATGAAGGAGTATGATTATCCTGCGAATATAATGGTTATTATTAACATAAAATTCCGCTTTCCTGTTTTAACATTTTAAAAAACAAATGGTAACTTGTTGCCCACGAATAGATGGAAAAGAGATTTATAACCTAAGAAAGAAAAGAAGGGATTTTGTGAACCTATGAGATTCTTTATCCTAAAACGTTCTAATTTCCCTGAGAACAAGCTGGTGGTGGAAATTATCTTTTAGATATTTAAATGTTTTCTTCTTCCTTTCAAGAACATTCACATATCACCAGTTGTTATATAAGAAGTCAAAATGAACTGTCTTTCCAAGAGTAATACAACATTATTAATTCTTAAGAAATGAAATCTCACAGCATGATTTACATTACATAAATCTATCCATTCATTAACCTCGTTGATTGAACATCTTATTTATTCAAGACATCAGGGACATGAACAAACACATCCTCTTCTCCAATATTCACAGCATTCTGGGGAAACAGGTACAAAAACACATAATTATGGTACAGAATGGTGAAGATTATGTCTGGTATATAAACACATGAGTGAGTGTAACTGACCTTTCCAAATCCCCAGATATCCAGAAATCAGAAATGAAATTATGAAATGAAAATTATGCCAGAATATGTAGGAAAGTTGTGAAGACACAGTGTGAGAAAAAAATGCAAATTTGGTTTTGTTCCATTTAGACCAGGCTCCTTTCTTTTAAAAGGTGTTTCAATAAATATTAAATATTTCTCAAAAAAAAACTACAGCAGTTTTACATGCATTATGTCTCTTAATCTTGGAGTATTTCATGGATGTGGAAAAAGGCAGGTACTTATATTCTTTCTAATTCCTGCATTAACGTCTCATAACTTCAGTTACTTCCCAGGCAAGATAACAGAACGCTGTTCAGTAGAATTCCTCTAAGTTTTATAACTCTCCGAAAAGTTCTCTTGTACCCTTCCCTTTTTATGTGATAGAATCTCTCTCTCTGTCTGTCTTAGTTACACAGTTTAGCTTTTTCTTTTTTTTTTAATTTTTTTTAAAGATTTTATTTATTTATTTGACAGAGATAGAGACAGCCAGCGAGAGAAGGAACACAAGCAGCGGGAGTGGGAGAGGAAGAAGCAAGCTCATAGCGGAGGAGCCTGATGTGGGGCTCGATCCCGTAACACTGGGATCACGCCCTAAGCCAAAGGCAGACGCTTAACCGCTATGCCACCCAGGCGCCCCATGCCACCCAGGCGCCCCTAGTTTAGCCTTTTCATTTTTTGTTCTTGATATATTGTTAATGCCTCTTTATTTTTTATCATTTGCAAAAAGTGACCAGTAACTAATTCTTCCTTTTCTTTTTTATTTCACAAGAATTCATTTTTGTTTTGGAGGAAAAAAACTACAAAATACAGATAAGCAAAAGCAAAGAGAGGACGACGTGTGTATGTGTGTGAAGTGAATGTGTGTATTGAGAATAGGGACTCTAATCAGAAGAAGGTATCACTGGCATGACAAAACGGACATGGGCACGCCAGGGGACAATGGCCAGCAGTATTGGGGCTGTGCGTTCCTCCTGAATTTGCCCTATGATCATCCAGTAATTCTCCCATTTTTAAACTCAGAGCTCCCATTATTCCTGTTCCCTCTTACTTCATTTTCATTTACTTCAGCTCAGAGATAGTACAATAATTGTTACACAATCTCCTTGTTTCTAACTTTCTTTTCAATCCATTCAGATAAAATTTTCTAAATAAATACTTTCAAAGAGTCACTCCCTGGGTAAGAATTTTTAATATCTTCACTTGTCTTACAGTATAGAATGCCATTCGAGGTCCTTAGCATATTCTAACAACAAATTAACTTCATCTTTATTTCTCACCATTCCCCTACACACACCTCTACTTTCCCCAGATCAGAGGCTCCTCCCCGTCCGTGGGGAGGGGCAGGAGGAGCACAGTCCTGGGAATCAAACTGATCTGGGTACAAATCCCTGCTCCATCACTAACGTTTGGGAATCTAGACAAGTTGATTCATCCATAGACTAGAGATAATACGCTTTCAGGATTGTGCTGGCAGATAAATGAGAAAGATCTTTGAAAACATATTAGTTTCCCCTTCTCTCCAGTCAGATTGTCCCTTGCTCTTTCCCACCAGGAATCTTGGCCTGGGATACCCCCTGATTCACATCCTTATATTCTCACCTCTTCGTTTTTCTCCTCTGAAGATCTTCTAGGTCATTTCAGCTCAGAGGAATTTCTCCCCTTCCTCTGAGTGCTTAAGGCATTTTGTGGTTTCTTGCTTAACAATTCACCATTTGTTGGTGAGATTTTTGAGATCTTCTTTGACACGTTACCCTTTTTATTCTTTTTCTCCTGTATATAGTGTCCCATGCATTCCTGCTTTGTTTCCCTAAACAGTCTATAAGTTCACCCAAGATAGGTCCTTTTGCTCTGTACTCTCAGTGCCTCACACAATGGCAAGCCTAGAAGGTGCTCAGCTGTATCTTTGATGAATTTATATTATATCCTCTTCCCTAGGCCTGCCCCCTAAATCCTTATCCATAAAAAAGAATTAATTAATCAATTGATTCCCTCACTCGCTTTCCACAAAGACATACTGAATGCTTAGGACACACCTGACACTGATCCAGTTACCCCAGATAGAGCCATAAACAAGAGAGATAAGTTCTTTGTTTACACAGATCATCTTCTGTTCTAGTGTGAAAAGCACACCATTCAAAGGTAAGCAAATAGGGGCGCCTGGGTGGCTCAGTCGTTAGGCGTCTGCCTTCGGCTCAGGGTGAGATCCCAGAGTCCTGGGATTGAGCCCCGCATGAGGCTCCCTGCTCTGCTGGGAGCCTGCTTCTTCCTCTCACACTCCCCCTGCTTGTGTTCCCTCTCTTGTTGGCTGTCTCTCTGTCACATAAATAAATAAAATCTTTAAAAAGCAAAAAAACAAAAAAACAAAGGTAAGCAAATAAATAAAGAGTCACAAATACCCTGAAGGAAATATAATAGGGTGACAAGAGAGATGGTGACAGAGAAGCAGAGCTCTGCCTGGGCTCTTGGAATCCCCAGGACATTTTGGTCATGGGACAGATGATCCACACCTGGCAGCTGGTTGTCTTCTGTCACCCACTGGCATCGGTGGCCTCTCCTCATCTATGAGCAGAACACAGAATGTGTGCGCTGGAAGGGGGCTCAGAAGTAATAAAGTCTAGCAATTCTCAAATATCATTTTATTTATTTAAAAATTTTTTTAAAGATTCTATTTATTTATTTGTCAGAGAGAGAGCATGCGTGCACAAGCAGGGGGAGTGGCAGACGGAGGAAGAAGCAGGCTCCCCACTGAGCAGGGAGCCTGATGTGGGACCAGATCCAGGACCCTGGCATCATGAACTGAGCTGAAGGCAGATGCTTTACCGACTGAGCCCCCAGCTGTCCTTCGAATATCATTTTATTGCCATGTGTTCGTTCAAGTGAAATCTCACAGGAAGGTCGATAACCTCCGGATATTTTCATAGATCCATTGGAAACCTTGGATCTGGTCTATGTTATTTACTTTTACAAATGAGGAAATAGAGGGTACAGATGAAGCATAGAGACGAAGGGTCAAGAGTTAGATAACAGGCAGGTATCCATCTTTGGATACCTGTTTGGCTCATTTGGCCATCACTTTCTTCTGGAGAAAGTGGCCTTTATCACCATTTCTCATGGATAGGATTTATTGCCCTACTTCGATTTTTGAAGATGGTATCGTCCAGTGTATTCACTTAGTTTATTTTCTACACTTCATTCCAAGTAGTTTTTCCTAAGAGTGAACCAATAATAGACTACGGATATACAGCCTTTGGGGTTGTACAAGACCCTATATATAGCCTCAACTCTGAATTACCTCCTCTTCTTTTCTGGTCCTCAGTAATTCTTTGTACCTCAGTTATAGTCCTTGACACATTTTGTCTTGTATCACCACTGTTTAAGCCTTTTCTTCTTCTTCTTTTTTTTTTAAAGATTTTATTTATTTATTTGACAGAGAGACAGCCAGCGAGAGAGGGAACACAAGCAGAGGGAGTGGGAGAGGAAGAAGCAGGCTCCCAGCGGAAGAGCCTGATGCGGGGCTCGATCCCATAACGCCGGGATCACGCCCTGATCCAAAGGCAGACGCTTAACTACTGAGCCCCTATAGCCCCTATAGCCTTTTCTTCTACATAAGACTGCAAACTGTGAGCAGAAATTGTGTTTTAATCTTTGTGGTACCCACCAAAAACAGTGTCTTGCATTAGAGTAGGTGCTAAATATCAAACATTAAATGTCAAGCAGAGAGAGGTATTTAAATATTGTTTTGAGAATTGATCACACATTGGCATTCGTGGGTAACCTCCACAGGTGGCAGACTTGCCAGGAAAGCATTCATTTGAATGTGTAAGATCTGGTATGTCATCAAAAGCAATTAGTATGACTTCATCATCATGACACCTGTTTAGTGACTGTGAAGTTATTCAGACAGGATAGTAGGTGCTCTGGGTAGGATTCAGATGAAGCACAAAACACAGCCCATATCTTTAGCAAATTAGCAGTTTAGATTGGGAAGCAAGAGTCCAAAAATGTAAAGTCGTATATAATTAAATTCTAAATTGTGTAGTGAAAGTAAGCGAGGCAGAAATCCAAGAAGCCATCAGTCAGTGATGACCGTGGAGCGTAGTGAAGGGACCAGAGCCTGGATTCCCATGAATGCACCAGGCGCGCACTGAGGTGTCAGATCCCCTGCATAGACCTCTAGGGGAGGTAAAGGCTAGTCCACGCAAGCTCACAACACGATGAACCGGTCAGAAGAATGAAGAGCGAAACTGACTTTCATTTTTCCTATCAGGAAGAGCCTTGGCTTGACGCAGTACCTCGGATTTCAGAAATTCCAGTGTCAAATGTTGTTCCTAAAGGAGAAACATTCTGAGCACTTGTGAGAATGCAAAATTGTCCTTGAACAGGAGGAAGTCAGCCAAAGAGTTCCCAGACATTACTCACTGGTTCGGCATATCCCACAACCTACAAGGCTGACTTGGGCCATGTCGCCAAGGGGACCTCAGCTTGTTCTTATGCGAACTCTGGCTCAGGAAATTTGGAATGGGGAAGGGGCAGGACTTCTGATATGGAGATGCGAAATGCATGCCTTGTAAGGAGACATTACAAAAGAAAAAGTGTTCGAGGACCAGGAATGCCAGGTGATAACATTTGACATGTATCACAGGTAGTGAAACAAGCAATCAGGGGTTCTAGACACAAATATGCTCCCTCTCTCCTGAGGCGGACACTGATTTCTAATTGGGATAAAAAGCATATAAAGTGCTGTTCTCATGGGCCTTTAGGCTGAGGCAGGAAGTTACGTAGAGGTTAGAAAAGAGATACATGCAATAGGCTGGTGATGGGTAGTAAGGAGGGCACGTATTGCATGGTGCACTGGGTGTTATACGCAACTAATGAATCATCGAACTTTACATTAGAAACCAGGGATGTACTGTATGGTGACTAACATAATATAATAAAAAAAATTAAAATAAAAAAAAAGAAAGAGATACATGGATGAAATAGGACAAAGACGCCTCTTCCCCATGCTTTCCATTTATCTTGAAAAGATGTTTGGCCATGAAATTGGGTGCACCTGCAGAGACCTTCCAAAATTACTGTAAAGGCTATAATGGCTGCTGTGAAACACTAAAATAGCTGTGTCTGTCTTAAACCCATGCACGCAACTCGGTTACACAGAATAATGGCACAAGGCAGAATGCCGTGTTCAGTGCCTTAGATATTTGTTGAAAAGCCTAAAGTTTACACGTAGGAGTTCATTGATCACTTACTATATGCAGGGCTTTGCAACAGATGCTGTCAGAATAGAAAAGAAACACGAGGCCGATTCCTTAGCTGAGAAGAACTTATAATTGCAGTGGAAATGAGAACCACTCTACGTTCTTGGTAATAGTAAGCTCTTCCTTTCAATATCACTACCACCACCATCGCTGTACTACCGTAATTCCACTTTGTTTATATAGCATTTTCTGACTGAACCTAAGGTTGTTGGTGGTATCTTCCTCCCATTTCCAGATTAGAGATACTGCGTTGGGTCAGGTTATCTTCGTACAGGATGGGTACCTTAATCTTTGCACACTCTGAGAGTCCCAGCTATTACTGGTACTTTCTAGAAGACAATAAGATCTACACATGGACCTGAATTCATAGCAGTCCTACACACATATAGATGCATACACATGAATGTTATCATCTTCAATGTAGATCTTGAGAGTTCAAAACATAAAAACTTCTCAGAAAATCTCTTTGGAAATTGATTTCAGCAAGTGCATTGCATTCTGTGGATTCTTTAGCTCTGGCACATATTTATCTCATTAAAAAAAATAAACTTTACAAGTAACTTAAAGTTTTGGGGGGCTGCAAAGGATAATTCTCTGTGTCCACTTGACTAGGCCACAAGGTAGCTATTGGTCAAATATTATTCTGGGTATGCTTGTGAGGGTGCTTCTGGATGAGATTAACATTTGAGTCAGTAGACTGAGTAAAGAAAATTGCCTTCTCTAATGTGGGTGGGCCTCATCCAACCAATTGAAGGCCTGAATAGAACAAAGAGTCTGAGTAAAAGAATTCCTTTTGCCTGGCTGCCTTCAAGCTAGGGCTTGTTTTTTATTTTGTTTGTTTGTTTGTTTTCTTTCTTTCTTTGGACTTGAATAGAAACATCAGCTCTTCCTGGATGTTGACTCCGTTGTACTTGGATTGGAACTATGACATTGGCTCTTCTAGTTCTTAGGTCACTGGACTGGGACTAAAACTATACCATCAACTCTGCTAGGCCTCCAGCTGCCAAATGCAAATCTTAGGACTTGTCAGCCTCCTTAATTGCATGAGCCAATTCCTCGTAATAAATATCTCTCTCTCTCTCTCTCTCTCTCTCTCTCTCTATATATATATATATATACACACACACACATACACTCATACACACACAATCACACACACACACATATAATAAATATCTCTTCATATATATGGAATATAGAAGGTAGATGGATAGATCCTATTGGTTCTGTTTCTGTAGAGAACCCTTATTAATATAGAGCTAAGCTGGAGGAAAACATTAGTTGATATGCTGGGAATGAAATTTTGGTCACACATACCCCAAAAGATATATATAGAACAAAGACCCTTTATTTTCTTAAAGGCTCAAAAGCTCAAAAACTGGCTTTGAAAGTAATTTTAAAGTAGGGATTCCAAGTAGGTCTTGAACACTGGACGTATGTAACAGACCACCAAATCCATTTTCTCCCTATTCCTGAGAATGCAGCTTGACTACTTTTTCTGTGTGACCAAGTTCCAATGTATACTACTTCTAGCTATGGCCCGTAAACAGACCCCCCCACACACACACAAGATTCCTCATGCTCTTTTCCATTCAGTGATGACTTCAGTTATCATTGAAAATGGTGGAACATGAGATGGAAGGAACCTGAGTCCCTCCTTCCAACTGGAGGACACTTGATTAGGAATATCCATTTCTGGTTTTACATGAATGAAAAATAAACTTCCATTTCGTGAAGCCACTGAGATTTCTGGTGTGTGGCTGGTTTTTCTTTGTTTGTTTTGTGGGGTTTTTTTTAGTTTTTTACTTTAATTCCAGTACGGTTAATATATAGTGTTATATTAGTTTCAGGTGTACCATATAGTGATTTAACCAGAATATGGCTGTTCTGTAATGTCAGCTAGTAGCTGGTATAACCTGAGTAATACACAGCACCACTGGAATAAGGCAGAGGTGATAATGCGGAAGGGCAGGATCCTGTGAACTTACAGCTGCTAGTATATGTGTTTAAGATCTCCATCTTAGGGCACTTGGGTGTCTCAGTCGGTTGAGTGTCCAACTCTTGGTTATGGCTTGGGTCATGATCTCAGGGTCGTGAGATCAAGACCTGCATGGAGATCCATGGTCAGCAGGGAGTCTACTTGAAGATTCTCTCCCTCTGTCCCTTCCCCCACTCTAAAGTGCTCTCTGTCTCTCTCAAATAAATAAATAAACTTAAAAAAATATGCATCTCAAAATACAAGAATTCTACTTTAGCTTATTAGATTCTAGTTGCTTCCATTTGTTGGTGTATAGTAAGTAATAAGAAGAAAAACAACACAAGAAATAATAATAATAATAGTAATAAATGATTTGGCTTGAAAACTTAATCTTAGATTTGATCTATTTAAATTGCCCTGCTAACACTAAGCCAATTAATTGCCAGTTTAATTCAAACAAAATTGATTTTTTAAATAGTAGTTATAGTGTGCTCCATGGGAAAAAAATATTACTTGGGGTCAGAACAGCAGAATTTGAGTTCCTGCTTTACCATTTGCTGGTGGAGTAAACTCTCCAAGTCTGTTATCTCATCCGTAAGTCAAAATGGGATAATAATACCCCTCGGTGCATTATTGAGAAGATCAAAGTGCTACACTTGGGAAGGGAGTAATTATTTTTGTCTGTTTTCAAGGTAACACAAATACCACTCTTTTTGGGGGTTGCTGAACAGTAAATCCAGCAGTTTTCACTCACTCATTTCCTGCTCCCTACCTGAGGTCCCAACGTTTCCAAGAGGCTGTGAATCTGCTTGAGGGTCTGATAGCTGATTGGAGTTGGAAGACTTGTCGCAAGCAAGCACTCAGTGTCCTGGAAGCAGGAACAAAGAGACCAAAAGACCAAGGCCTCTGAATAAAGTAAACACAACGGGAATGCTTTGAGGGTGATGGAGCCTGCGCTTATCTTGCTTCGTCCAAGCTTGGACTTCAAAGCACATTTTGTGACTCACATCCACTAAATGACTAAAAGCAAAGGCCAAGTTATGAATTATGGAGTGGAGAAAAAAATGAAATGATGATCAAATCTTGAGAAAGAAAGTGAAGTGAAATAAAACTCATCTTTATGATTTTCATATTTCCGTGAGTGGCCATCCCTTGCCCCCATTGGGAAACATAAGGACAATTAGGAAAGTGGTTGGGAGAGTGGATTTTAGAGTCAGAAAATGCTGAGTCATCCTCTTAGTCCAGCCACCTATTCCCTGTGTTACTTACCTCCTAGCAGCCTCCATTTCCTCATTCAAAGAAAAATAATAGTTATGTCTAAAGATTGCTGAGAAATAAGAAATGCATTGATGAAGACAGAGCATTTAGCACAGTCCCCGGCACACAGTGAGAGGGATTCAACATGAGCTCTGATCGTTTTTAGCTTATCTTGTAATAGTATCACCCTGATGTCTTATTCGTCAGATCAAATTATTGCAGAGAATCCTCCCTCTTAGTTTTCTGATCTAGGAGTTGTTTCCTACTCCGTGTTCCCGGACATGATGTCGTTACCAAGGCTTTTGTGCTTTACTGTAATCTTTCTCTGTCAGTCAGAGAATAGAAGAAGGGAGTGGAAATAATAATATATTTCTCTAAATTTAAAAAAATTGTGAGAGGTAGCATTGCCACCTGAAAAAAAAAATAGTCAAGTGTGAACACACATGAACTGTGTGGTTGGTGCTAGAATCTGTAGGTCCCAGATGGACCAACAATCTTCTCTTCTGGAATAACATTTCTCAGTAGCTTCAACTTTCTGCTTGGAAAACAGGAGTCTGACACATCCCAAGTTCGACACAACGTCACCATTTCTGCCCTTCCCATTGACATAGTATTGACATATTTGACTTCCCTGCTATATTAGAAGGTCCTTTGACTCTGGGCATCATGCCTGTTTTCATTTTCCCATGGGTCTCCCTCACTTGGAATCTAGCCGTGGTAGACACTTACTACAGACTTTAAATAGGATAAAAGGCTTTAATACATTTGATCTGACTCCTAGTTAGGGAGATGTGTCACTATTATACCACCAGACCATTAGACATTTAAGGTGAAAGTTTGAATAAACACTGGACCCAGTAAACATTTCTTTCAGCACTCTTGGGGCTTTCAGTCCCATATCTGAGAGCAGACAAAATACATGATTTCAAGTGGCATTGGGCTGAATTTATACCTGTAATGAATAAGCTGGGCTGGGGAAGACAGCAGGTCTTCTCATGGCTTCCTGTCCACCCTTCAGAACTCTAGGAAGGAAACCATGAAGGAACAATATAATAACCCAAAATCTTATCACTGTGACTACACAACTGCTGATCATGTCCTCAAAATGATTTTAAGGACAATAATAACGCAGTCCTGTTTGACTGATCTGTCCTTTTCTTCCAGAATATCATCTTCTATTCAGTACTGCAGGTGACTGGGGCCATGTCTCATCTTGCCTACCCGTCTGTAAATTTTTGGAAGGGAGAGCTCAGTGCCCTGTCTCATTCATGTTTACCATCCTTCATACCATCTAGCATAAGGCCTTGCACTCTGATCCTTGGGAAATGGTGGCACATTAAAAAAAAAAAAAAATCACAAGTGAAAGAGCCTGGGCTTTGAATCCATGGAAAGGCATTCCCTTTCTACCTTCACAACTTAGTTGTGAGTCTCCAAGGAAAAACCACTAACCTCAGTGTATTGGCTAGGATTGTGTTGGACTTTGTCTTAAATAAATAAGGGGATTTATTCTTCTCACCTGACAAAAGCCTTCCTTAGAGTATGCTTTCCATCCTCATGTGGGTTGGCGTGCAATCCCAAGATGGCAGCTCCACTTCCAAATTCAATCAAGAAGAGGGAGAGTTAAGTAAGAAATACTAGGACTAAAGAGAAATGACTTCTCTTAGTCAGCTTTCCTAGAAGTCCCACACAAGATTTCCTTATAGCCATCGTCAAATGGGCAAGAACTGTGTAACAGGGCCATGCTGACCAATGAGAAAAGCTAGGAAAGCCTGCCATTGGAGGGGGGACATCACCACTGGAGAGAAAACCCATGCTTTGTTCATTAAGAAAAAAGAGTGGATACCAAGGGGGCCACTAATTCCCTTTGCCACACCTTCCCCATTTGTGAAATTAAAAAAATAATACCTACACTATGATTTGGAAATTCAAGTGAGATAATGCATGTGTATAATACCTGGCTTATAGCAAGCATTCAGCAACCTGTTTCCTCCACTTCCTTGTTCAGGTGTCCCTGATATCCAAAGGACAGTGTTCCTGTGAAACACTTCCAAAATGGCATAAAGCAAAAAAGCAATTACCACTTATTGATATGGAAAAGTTTTTTAATTTGCCCAGGCCCAAGAAGTTAGCTCTCTTAGGTTGTCTTGATACCTTAGGACACATGTTGCTAACAGATGCACAAAATAAATATAGATAAAACACAGAGGCTCACAGACACAGGTGGAAGCTTGATGCTGAGATGTTGTGTGCAGATGTAGGGAAGGAGCGCCACTCTCACTGCTCAGAGCACGCTGCCTCTGTAGCTCAGAAAACCAATGCTGAAGGCTATTTTCTCACCTCTTGCCTTTTTTTTCATTAAAGTGAGTATCCTCCTCAGATATCTCTTGGCTAGCAAAGACAGGTACCCGTGTAGGTCTTTGTAATAGCGAAGTGGTGTAATGTCAACTTGTGAAGAGTGGGAGGTACCTGTACATAGGAGATGCTCAATACATGTTAGTTAACAAGGTGAATTTTTATAGCATCTTATGGTTTTCAGATGACATATTGTCAACCTTGGCCTAGTATATCTTCATTGATCCATGAAGGCAGAGATCTGGACTCAGTAGACCTGGAAATAAGTCTTGGACTCTTCAGGTAACTCATTGAAAAATGTCTATAGCACAGTGCCTTAAAAGAAGAGAAGAAAGAATAGTTACTACCTTTTTGATAACTTGGTTTTTTTTTTTTTCTTTGAAGAGGATGGATCCTTTGAGCTGTATTGGTGGTAACATAAGCCAACGGAAATTTTGAATATTATCTGGAATCTCAAATTTAAATTAAAATGGAGAATGATTTTTTTTCTGCTTAAAAAGTGTGGTGATATTATTAAAGAACTTAGTATGTTGCAAGTAGTTAGGACGAGGTACAAAAACTAGCAGAAAAATATTAATGGTAACATCACCAGGATTCATATAAGTTTTGTATAAAATTCAGGTCTTTTAGCTGATTAGGCAATTCACAGTTGGCAAAAGGTGTACTTGAGTCAATCTTCACCTGGCAAATTTGACTTCCTGTTACTAAGAAAAAAATTCCTCTTTAAAAAAATCTCGTAAAATAACTCCCAAGGCCTTTTGCACATCAAATAGCTCTTAGAGAACCAAATTTTGATGAGGTAAGTGTAAGGAGTTTAGTAACATATGGATTAAATTTCCCTTAAAATAGACATCATTTTAAAATTGAGGAGGAAAAAAAGTTCTTGGTAAAATATGAAAATATGTTTTGGTTTTCCTTGAACCCCAAACACAATCTGAAAAATAGTTCAAGATGTTCACCAAACCCCCAATACAGCTGGTTTCACCCATCTCTAGTTCCAAGATATGAACTATTGGGAGTTCTGGTAATTACAAATATTACAAAAGTATTAGAAAATATTGGCAAATAGTCAGAGAGAAAGAGCAAAAATTTAGAAATAAACAAATTCAAACTTAGGGATTCTCTCTCCAAAAGCTTACGGGTGGGCAATCCTGATCCCAAATAACTGATGAAATAATTTAAATTTCTTTTTACCTTTCAGAAGAAAATATTTAGTGATAAATTTAGATGGATAAATATTTTAAGAACACTTCTGATAATAATAAAATGACCCAAAAAAAGCTCCTCTGCAGAAGACAGTTTGGTGACAGGCTACATCCAAAGTACCCATGAGGACAAGACTATCGCAAGGAGCCTTAAAGAGTAAGATTCTTTAAGGGCAGATGCTCTTACCCATTTTGATCAGAACCAGTTAGCTCAGTTGATGAAGTTTTGTACTATCAAAATTAAGGTCATGATTCAATTTATTCTTATTTGTACAAGCTTGCCCTCCACAATCAGTCCTTCTCATTAGTGGTAGGGCAAACTGTCTAAAATTCAAATACTTCATCTCACTTTTTAAAATCCTTCACGGGTTCTCCACTGCCTTCAGAAGTAAGTCCAAACTCATGGCTCCAAGGACCTTCCTGGGTACCAAGGAAAATTTTTCAGTGGCTCATTTTTTACTATTACCCCCTAGATAACTCTCTATTCTAATTATATGAACTATTTACAGCCCCTACAATGTTTCTGTAGTGAAACATCCTGCTGATGACGTAGCCTGGATTTTTTTTTTCCTTTTTTCTTGCTGAAAGAGGTCCTATTATGTCACTTTTGTCCTCTTTGGAAGAGTAAAGGATCTTGAGGCACTGAATGCAGTGCTTCCAATCCAAAGAGGAGATATATATAGGAAGACAATTGGCCACGAGCAAATATGTAGTTGTCCCGATTGTTCAGGACAGGATGGGTAAAAAGAACTTATTTCCAGGACTGAAAAAGAAAAGCTGCCTGTCCCCTGGTGATCCGAGTCCTTGGGAAGGAAAAGACATCAGAAATTCTCGGTCTGCTGGGGATAAATGCATAGTCCAATCCTGACCTCAGGCTCCTGTAGTAACTTCTGTCATCTCAGAGAATGGCTCTGAATGGGACCCAGAGACCCAGGGATCAAGAGCTTGGGGCCTGGGCACTCTCATTCCACTGAGGCTGGTTGTGAGGGTGGATCTTCCAGCCTCTGAGATTCACAGCAGCAGGTCTCTGGTCCTCTGGTCCGTCACCATCTTTTGTGGACTGTGTAGGTCCAATTGTCAACAGTGTCACCAAGTGGCAGCAAGAGGCACAAGCAACAACGAACTAACCAAACCCCAGGCTCTTCCCTGTTGGATGTTAAAAGCAAAGTGACAACGTCCTCTTGGGCTGTTTAAATCTTTGGAGTTTTAGCAAACTCAGAAAAATGAGGAATTGAGAGGTGGAGAGCTGAATGTTTGACTAATCTGATGTGAATGGACTGAACTAGTTTTCTTTTGAGTATATAAAAGAAGTAAATCCCCTCTGCCTTTGCCCAATTCTGTGGAGCAATTACTGCTTGTCATATGCCTCTGACTTCCCACCATCTGGAGGGTTCCTCATCCCCCTTGCCTTGCTGTCCTCTTAAGTGCCACTCTACTCAGAAGTCTTTCCTGCCTCACTGAGCCTAAAGTGCCCCCTAGCACCCCATGCAGTCATTCATGTTACCTTCCCTCTCCCCTTAACTGTGGTATTCTCTTCACATTGCAACCAGAAGTCCATAGGTGAAAATGTCCGATTTGCTCATTGTTCTTCCATCCTGCCCCCTTCCCCTCTGTGAGATTGTCTAAAGCAAAGACTGCATGATGTTCCCTGACCCATTTTCACTACCCAGCATTAACTAATAATAAGAGACCCAAGTCTCTGGTTAGGAAAGAGAAATGTCCAAGCCAAATATCAGGCTCAAAAACTATGACCAACAATAGCTCTGGTTTTGTTTACTAGCCCTTGAATTGAGTGAATAAAATGGATAGAAATTGGACCAAGGTCATCAGGGAATTGTGTGTTTAGAGAAACACGAAGCTAATGAAGAAAGTCTTGGGATTGTTCATTCCCTAATGAAATCATCGTGTCCTCAAACACTCACCAAGAGGAAGTGGAGAACTCCCAAAGCATCCCTGGAACACTGGGCAGGGAAAGAGTCTCCGAGGGCTGACTTGAAGGCTGACAGGTGGATTGGCCCAGGATCTCCCTCCACTGCCAGTGTAGGAAACCCTGTTTTCTACAGAGGAAATGACATGTGCTTTGGACCAGTGACCCCTTGAGGTTGCTCCCCATATTGTCCTTTTTCAAATGGAAGACTTCATAATAGATTTTTTTTTCAGGAAAGTTCCAATCAGAGAACAGAAGCAACAGAGGTAATACAATACAGGGGATTGGTTAAACGGATGTTGGGGACAAAAGGGAACACCAAGGTAACACAGAGACAATGGCAGGGAAGTAGGGCCCAGGGAAACAAAGAACAAGGTTAGTAGTTAACCTCTAGAAGCGCAGGGGAGGTCCCTCTGGGACTGGACTCAGACCTTTGAGGAGGGGCTGTGAAGACTCTTCAGGAACGCAAAAGAAAGATCTCTTGAAGGTGGGATGTAGACCTGAAGAGAGAGTGCCAGTCATCTGGCCCTGATGGAGAACCCCCATGGGACTAGAACCCAGCCGTGTGAGATGGGAGGGGTTTGACAGGGACTACGGAGGGAATTCCTGAGACTGGCTCTGGCAGTGTGCTGCCTGGGGCAAAAGGCCAATTCGGAGAGATTCTGCAGGAAGAGGAAGGGGCAAATGTCTCCTCCCTGGTCCCATCTTCCAGTCTCCCTCTGGCATCCTTTACCAGCAGAAGCCAGGTGACAAAGGAGATATGTGTTTTGCAGAGTCCTAGGCCCAGCATCAGAGAGCAGAGCTCAGAATGGTGGGCTAGAGGGAGAGGCGGGAGCTTAGCAAGCGCCACGTTCCAACACTTTGTTAGCTCGCCCTGACACATGCCCTTCTACATGAAGCTGGACTTTCAGAAAGGAAGAACTTTTTTATACCTTTCTCTAATAAGACTCAGCCATCTGTCATACTAAAGAAAACTGTTGCTGTGTCCCCAGAAAGAAGACACACACAGTCTCAACAGTCGGTGTTTCCGTTCCTGGGCAAGGGGCATGGTATCCGTCTTTGAGCCATATTAACTCTTCTTATAATCCAATCACAGTCCAACCAGAATATTTCACAACGTGAACACTAAACATCGCTGGCTCTTGTTCACGTACCCCAGACCAAAGCAATGGCTCTGGAAATATTTGAAATTTTGGAAGCTAGGGGCACCACTTCTTGACAACCAGAGTCCCAATACCTTGGATAAAATTAGGCAGATCATAAAGCCCCAAGATTACAGAGCCTGCCTGTAACGTATTCATCATTAAAACATACCTTCTCTGAAACCCAACATCTTAGCTCCCTCATTAGCTCAGTTGGTAAATTAATCCAGGCTGATTTAAAAAGGACAAGGATAATGGATATACCGACCAGTTAGATAAACAGGTGTTTATAGAAGTAGAAGCCGATTCATTCTCGAAGACCGTGAGAAGACCATGAGGTGAATCTTGATGAGATATAAAAAAATCAGGCAGTGATTTTAGAACAGATAAGAATAGGATATAAATAGTGGAATGTATTTTTCTTTCCTTGGGAATTATTTTTGTCTTCCATACTTACAAGCATTCTTTCAAATGTCAAGCGAAACAGGAAAACTGTTCACTTGAAGCTTCCAAGAAGTAAAGAAGGTGATAGTTTACAGAGGTCTTCTCCAGGCTTCCATGTTATGGTATCGGAGAAAAACCAAATCAGATGCCTTAAGGCTCCTATTTGTTATTTTTCTCTTCCTCACTTAGCCTTTTTTCTGTCCTGATTATTCAGAACTCCATTGCTTCTTTTTATGAGCATGAATATGTGTTCAAATTTTAAAAATCAAATGCATAAATACTGCAATAAGGGAAAAATAGAAAATCTGAGGTTACCCCAATTTTAGAATTAAGGCTACATTCTAAATGCTAGTTTGTGTAAGTATTGCTTTTTCTTTTGATCCTGGGTGTTAAACCAGAAAAGTTCTGCATGAAATTGGCTTCCTGGTGTGAATTGCAAGACTTGAAGTTCAAAGATACTTGTGAAATCCAGACCTCATTTTATTCATTAATTCCTATAAGCAAGCGCAACTCTTTAGCTAAGAATCCGAGACCTAGCTTGACCGTTTAATGTCTAAACAGAAGCCTGATTGTCCTCTCCTGAAACACAGCAAAATTCAGAGGGGAAGTCACAAAGTATACTGTCAAATACAGGTAAAGCACAGGGATTAAGGCTGGGTCAATCATGGAATTGGGGGGCACTGGAAGAAAACCCTAGGGTAGAAGACATTGTGGGCAGGAAAAAAAATAGAACAGGAGGATTGAGATTCGGGCCCTTGTACTGATTGCCTGACAATAGTCCTGCTCTGAAGAAGCCCTATTCACCTCTACCAAATAGGTGGCTTAGGAGAGGTGGGGGAGAAAGGGACTGAGCCAAATAGACAAGCAGTGACGTGTCCCCTTGCCATCTGTCTGAGCCCCATGAGGCCAGCCCTAGTCAAAGTGTGCAGAGCGCCACCTGTCACAGGCGGCATAATAAAGTCCCTGCCTGTCTCATGCTACCTCTCTCCTTGACTCTGGACACTGTTACTACTGCTCCAACCGAACAGGGACCAAAGTGACCCATGGACAGCGACAACTATGGTTGCTATAGGGCTGACATTCATTCAACAGTGTACAACATAAGCCTCAATAATAACCGAGGCATTTTAGAAAAGACGAGAGCAAAGAGCACAAACAACAGTGAGAACGCAAGAGAAGAGCACGCTAGGTTTCTGCGGTCGCTCTTGCCTCTCCCATGGAACATTTATGGAAATACGTTTCAACGTTGGGGAAGAAATAGACACACGCATGTGCACGCACAAACACACATCCACATACACCTAATCATTTTTCAAAGGCTGTGACTCTGAACATCAGACAAATCAGCAGAACTCCCGGGAACACGATCACGGGCCTGCGAGATCATGATTGCTTTACCACCGGCTCTAAATGTGTGCTTCTCCGGGAATACCCGTCCATTCCTTCCCCTGCAAGAGAACAGAATTGCGGCCATATGGTTGCTACAAGGAAATAATTATCCTGAGGGAAATGGACGCCCGTTTCTAATACTTAATCCTCGCTCTGTAACTTGTGGGTTAAGGGCCCTGAATCCTAAACTCCTTTCTCTCTGGGAGGGACGGGTGTTACCGTGGTTTCTCCTTCTTTCCCTAAGACAAATGTGTAACTCTTCCATAGAATGTTTCGAGGTGCCTGGTGAACTGGGTCAGCCCCAAGAACAAAATCTACTATTGTTTCTTCCATAGGAAGCTTGCCTTACCTTAAAAATTCCTCATCTACCCCAGTTAAAAAAACAGAAGGTGGAGACTCAGGGTCCCCTCCATCATCCCCCCCGCCACCACATACACACTCCTGTTTTCTGCATTTAATAAAGGCAGCAGCAAAAATTTAATAGCATTTGGAAAACCATGAAGCCATCTCCTGGAGTTACAGGGAATGTTTTATATTATAGTGGTAGGATTAAGAAAGGAGGGAGGCTAGAATCTGCCTCTCTTGCTACAAAAATTGGTGTCTCAATATCAGATTGATCTAGATGGTGCCTGAAATACAGGGTGAAGCCAAAAATGTCAGTAAATAGAATTTTTTTATAACAGCAAGAGTACTGGTGTAACCGATATTTTACTGAGTTAATCTAAAGGTACCTACAGTAACCTTCCTAAATATAAAAGAATTCATTTCAGTGAGAGTGCTTACAGCAAACCTCCTTCTCGCTTTTTCCAAGTGAGGTGTTTTCAAGCTGACATGTTGTTCAGAGGGTTTGTTTTGTATACAGGAGATCTGTTCCCAAATACCCCAACCTTATTAACCATCGCTGGACTCTGGCTATTTCCTATGGGAAACACAAATTTTTTTGTTTTGTTTTCAATAAAACATTTGGGCCAAATTAGAAAGTAAATAAATGAATACTTCTCAAGAATCCATGATAACACTTGCTGAGCAGTGGGTCAGGCCAGATTTAATCTAAAATCTTTCTGCTGCGTGTAAATGATTATGTCATAGCATTTGTCTTTAATTACTCACCTCTTTCCAAAGGCTTGACTCATAATGTGTTTCTCGGTTAACCACAAACACTTGTACTACAAGATTTGTCATATAGATTCACTCACCCCCTTCCCCACCCCTCTGTTTTTGCTCTTTGCAACAACATTCTTAAGTCATAGCTCCTGAAAAAGAAACTTTGAGACATTGTCTAAACCACCCCCTCCTTGATAGTTTGAAGATTTCCATGCTAAGAAAAATAACCCCATCTTCTCTTGACTCATGAAGACCATTATAGCAGGCTTAATAGTAATGGAAATAGCAATCCTGTCTCATCACGGTTTTGTATTATATGGCGCTGTTCCTGTGAGAATTTCTAGGAGTTCAAGAACATATGAAAAGAATAAAAACAAAGGGTTGTAGCTTGTAATTGAGTACAAGTCAATTAGGCAACCACATACATATTTTTCCCTTCATCACTTCACTTCTCACTTCACCTGCCCCTATGAGAAACAGAATGAATTATAATTTAATTCAGAATAAATTAAATCAGCCACCTCCTCAGCCCACTTAGCACATATTGTTAATCCTCGAAGTTTTAGCCGAGGTGTTGGCTCCCAGGGGTGCTTATGGCCATCTCTTCAGACTAATCCTGTATGAAGTTTGGGGTTATAGAATTTGGGGAAAATGGGGGAAGTGATACAATCCTAAAGATATGTTCATCCAGGACTGGGTTTTTGTAAGTAAAGTAAGAATCACCTAAATGATGTAATTTGGTAGTTTTAAAGGCACTCTGACTCCCAAATCTCCATTCTACTGAACTGAAATCCCTCTTTTGCTAGTTTAGTTTGTTTTGGGGGTGGGTGGGTGGGAAGTCAGTTAAAATAAAAAGGACTTTGTTAAAACAGAAGTAGGCACATGAATTTTTCTTTGGGCAGTGAAAATTCCCCAGTTAAAATGTCAATACTGGCAAGAATTGGCGACACATTAGTTATGTTCCAGGAAGAAGGTTGAGAGATGATCCCAGTAGTGGTTACTACTGTAGGGTCTGGTCCCCAACTCTTTTCTTTTTTTTCTTTTGAGAGAGAGAGAGAGAGTGCAAGTTGGGTTGGGGCAGGGGCAGAGGGAGAGTGAGAATCTCAAGCAGACTACATGCTCAGCACGGAGCTCCATGTGGGGCTGGATCTCACAACCCTGAGATCACATCCTGAGCTGAAATCAAGAGTTGGGCGTTCAACCAACTGGGCCACCCAGGTGCCCCTCCCTAACTCCCTTCTGTGATTCTTTTGTCTTTATCCATAGATATAGATAATGTTGGTACCACCATGCCTTTGTAGCTGATCTACCGCTGCTGAAAGATTTTCTGTCTAGCTGACGCCAATCCTTCGACCTTGGCTTCCTGCATCCTGATTCGAGCTTCAGTAGCGTTACTTCCTCTTTATGCCTGCCATTGTCCTTACCCCTTTGACTATGTGCTGGAAGAATTATCATTTTCTCCTCACCAACACTTTTGGTTTCTTTTTGCTCTTGCCTGGTAGAGTCACCATTCAGAACATAATGGACATGTCAAAAATCCTCTTTTATGTTTGAATAGGAAACAAATGATGATATAACAGACACACCTTCTTAAATGGAACCAGCTTTTACTTGGGGGGGGGGGCAATTCCATGCCAACAAGTTACATTAAGAAACCTCAATCAAAATTGTACCCTACGTGGGCTCCAATTGCTAATGGCATCATTTGCCAACACCAGAAGTGTTCTATTGTTTGTTATTGTCTTCTGTCCACCATTCCAAGTTCTATTGTTTGTTATTGTCTTCTGTCCACCATTCCAAGTTTGAGCACCTGGGATTGACTGGAATTGCAAAAACATTTCCGTGTCTTATGTCTTTATTCATCAATAAGCATCTACTTTTCCATCCTTATTTACAATAGATTTTCTTCTTTATTCTGATACAATGACTTTATTTCTTTATACCATATACATTTTTAAGTTACCTTAAATCCTTTTTGGAACAATGCAGAAGTTATTTGGTAAACTTATTAGGGTAAATATATATATACTTATATATTTGTATATATATTATACCTAATATAAACACATATATATGTTTTAAAATTTATTTTCCTGTCTTTTGTTCCTTTCTTCTTTCTATGGCTCGACATTCTTTTGTCTTGATTTCTTGATCTGATCATCACTATAACCTATAATTGGAGTAAAAAAAAAATCAAGGTACTGGTCACAATTTTATACTTAGCAGCTATAACACCAGTAAGTTCCTTAACTTAACTTGCTTTAAACAAAGACTACCCTTACAACAGAGGCAATGTGACAGATAGATAAAATCATAAATATGAAAGATCCCAACATAATACCTGATATATACAATATACTTAGTAAATACTCCTTGATTCATAAATTATAAAATATAATTAACCCCATGCTGACTTGATTTTTGTTAAGCACATAGCAATAGCAATGCATGTCTTACATAGCAGAATTCTGAGAAAACTCTTCCTTCTGGTTTAAACATTTCCCTATGGTTCAAGTGTGATGTCACTAATCAGATAGGTCTATAAAAATTTTAGATGGGGACAAATGATGACTTAATCAAAATCCTTTTTGGGACACCTGGGTGGCTCAGTCAGTTAAGCAACCTGCTCTTGATTTCAGCTCAGGTCATGATCTCAGGGTCCTGGGATCAAGCCCCACATGGGGCTCTGCACTGAGTGGGGAGTCTGCTTGAGGATTCTCTCTCCCGCTCTCCTGGCCTCTCCCCCCATTGACTCTCTCTCTCTCTGAAATGAATAAATAAATCTTTAAAAAGAAATCCTTTTCTTCTTGAGTTAATGAAGCATCCTAAACAACCACCTCTATTTTTTTTTGCCATGTATTTTCTCAAGGACATGACTTGGTTTGCTTTGGAATGTTCAGTCAGCCTTCATCGCTGAAACCAACATGCCACCCATTTTTCCCCAGCTAACTCTGATGGGAGTGGGAAGAAGTGATGGGTGTCAGAGGGAAATTCAGTGTCTAATTTGCCCTCTCAGTCAGCTACAATAGCAAAAAACAAGAACTTGAGCTCCAAAGGTTTTGCCTACCTCAGAAAATCATCGAAACTGTGGCATTCAAGTGGGTTAACTGTCTCCCCCAAAAGCATTCCAGTAATCTCCTCTTTACCCTCACCCCCTCCAAATTATTATCATATCTCTTGACCTTCTTTCTCTCTTTATAAAATTCATTAAGTTGCCAATTCATAGAGCAGAGGCTAGCATACAAATGTTAAAATTTGCTCTACGCCCCTTCTTGGGAATAGACTTACAGATCATTCAGGCACAAAATGCCACGAAAGCATGAGGGTTTTGGTATCCTTTGGTTGTGTGAAGAGGAATAATAAAAGGACAGAATCCTAAGAGAAAAACTAAACTTTCCAAAGACAGAACATAGCTGCATTTTAAGTAACCACTTTAAAGACATGACTGCTGTTTTGGCAAAAGCTAGTAAGCCACACAAAATTAATTTCATGTTTCGTTGATATTACTTTCAGGAATTTCATGTTGACATAACCTATAGAGTAAGGGTGAGATAGTGCAGACAATATATTTAATGCTGCTACACCAACACAAAATATTTTAAATCTGAACAGAGACCCGATGTTGTAAAATAATCATGTTCTGTGTCAAAAAAAAAAAAAAAAAAGAATGAAACCGTGATTTTCACATCCGCTGTCTAAATGCTAATTGCTTCTAGTGCAAAAGTTTAAATCAAATTGTGAACTCCTCATGGCTCCTGTGTTGAGCCTAGGATACATTTCAACCTATTTCTGATTTTGTCTTCGATGTAGATAGTGACTATTTTATCTGATTGCTATGTTAAAAAATATCAGTGAATGTGTGATTGCAAGTCATACGTCAAGTTAACAGGAAGGCATTCTAAAACTATTCAATGCAATAGTTGCCTTTCTACAAAACAAAATTTTTTCACTTACTCAACCAGTTGAGGGGCAGGGAGGTTGTTGGCTTGGCCACTGATGTGTTTGTGTGTCCCCTAATAGCCATATGTCCCATTCTTTACATTAGCATCTGTCACCATGGAACCCTGATCCAAGCACTGAGGAAAACCATTGCACGACCAAGGCTCTCTCTGGCTCTGAGACAACAGGCATTGTTTTTTTTATAATGCATAGTTTCTGTTTCTACCTCTTGGCTTGCAAAGTCACATATTAGCAATTGGCAGGAGTCAGGCCAGAATTGCTGCTATTGTAAAGGCTTCTCAGCTAGTTTCCATCTTCTAAAGGTATGTATTAGCACATTCGTTAAGAGTTATTTTCATCTGGTTGGCTTGTAATTTGTACGCTTTCAAGTATACCATAAAACTGGGATTTCATTTAGTCTGGCAGAATCTGGAGACCACTTGGTAATACAGGAATCTCAGTGTTGGCTAGGTGGTTGGATTTCTTGAACTTTACGATTTCCAAATTTCAGAGTGACAACCATTGCTTGAAGTCATGGGAAACTTTTCTTCTTGTGATTCAGTTTTGCCATGTGTATTAGCCAATTGTTGCCAAAATTTTGCTGCATAATATGCCACCCCGAACAACATGATTACTCTCGCTCACACATCTGTTGATCAGCTGGGGGTCAGCTGATCTAAGTTGGCCTCCACCAAGCGCTGCTCCAATTTCCAGGTTGGATCTGGGTCTGCTCCACATGTTTCTCATCATCTTTGGACTGTGGACTAGCTGGGACATGTTTATCTCATGGCAATGGCAGAAGCATAAAGAGGGACAAGTGGAAACACACAATGTCTCTTAAGGCCTGTTCCCAGAACTGGCAACTTCACTTCTGCCCATATTCCATTGGTTAAATCAAGTCAATTGGCTGAACCCAAAGTCAAGGACTGGGAAAGTACATAATGCTTCTAGTGAGAAGAACTACAAAATCATATGCCAAAGGGCAGGGCACAGTAAGGGGTTACACACTTGGGCCAACCGTTCCTTCTTCCACACTGTCAGATGTCAAGGAAAGTATACAAGTCAGTCTACAGCCATAATTCAAGTAATTAATGGTGGCTCATCTAAGAGGTACAATTCTGTCAGTGAGGAGGAAGGTCATGCAACATCTTTCACTTGAATTATACATTTAGCTTATTGCCATGCTGAAGTCTCACAGTCAGAATTCTAATTCTTTGCTAGTTAACACAAGTTACATACAATGTTGGTGGTTACAGTCAGTGATATCACTTCCCCAGGGTTGACTAATGCAAAAAGGAGAGAATTTTGTACAGATTTGTGAAGTTTTTAGGGGAAAGACTTTAAGGCAGAAGTGATGCTGTGTCAATAAGAAAACTGGCAGCTTCTGCTTTTTCTTTCTCAAAGCCCAGAGGCTCATTAAGCAGTCAGGGTACCCTGCTGCTCTAGACACTACATGGAAAGACCAAATTGGCCAGGGGAAAGGGGTGGGAGGTGAGATGAGGGAGAGGCTACATGGAGGATAGTGGAAGAACCTGGCCAAACAGCAAAGGCCTAGATTCTAGACCTGTGAACCCAGTTGAGTTGTCTTAGCCAGGGCCCAGGTGTTCAAACTATCGTGGCCGAGTTGCCATATATATGAGTAAAGAGACCATCCTGGATATTCCAATCACAGCAGACATCACATGAAGCAGAGAGGAACCATTCTTCCTGTGCTTCATCTGAACTCCTGATCCATCGGTGTTTTAATCCACTATATTTGTGGGGAGTTTGTTAGCCAGCACAAGATAATTGAAACAGTGACTTTTCTGAGAATTTCTCCAAAAGGTGGAATTCTTTTCTTTTTTTTTTTTAAAGTTATTTTAGAGAAAGAGCACACACAGTGGGGAAGGGGGGCAGAAGGAGAGGGAGAGAGAGTCTGAAGCAGACTCTGCCTTGGGCACAAAACCCCATGTGGGTCTCGATCTCACAAACTTGAGATCACGACCTGAGCTGAAACCAAGAGTCAGATGCTCAACAGACTGTGCCACCCAGCTGCTCCCCCAAAAGTTGGAATTCTTATTTGGTCTGTATCATTTTACCATTTTGGACATTCTTTCCAGAGAATGAGGCATTTTATCACAGAGAATGTCAGTGATGATATATGATATTCTTGTTATTTGATGATTTTGCAGAGGGAAGAGCTAATTTATTCTTTTCAACTAAGTATTATTTAATTTTGAGGCCTATGACTTACCACTGGATTACCTAAAGGAGAGATTCAAAAAATTAATTTATTAGCTGGTTTTCCATCAGAAAATTAACCAGGTCAGAGGACCACCACCTATTGGAGGCTCTAGGGAAGAGTCTATTTCCTACTCATTTGGGCTATTGGCAGAATTCAGTATTTTGTTGTTGTAAGATCAAGATCCAGATTTTCTTGTTGGCTGTAAGCTAAGGGCTGCTCTCAGCTTCTAGAAGCCATTTGAATCCCTTGGTTCCTGGCCCCTTTCCTACAGGAATCGCAGGTCATATCTTTCTTGTAGTTCCTATTTCTCCTTCTACTTCCTGCCTCCCTTTTCTGCTTTTGAGAGCTCATATGATTGGACTGCATCCATCTGGATAAGCTTAACTTCCCTATGTTAAGGTCAGCTGGTTAGTAACCTTAATACCATCTGCAACTTTAATTTTCCTTTACTCTACAACACAACATAGGCAGTTTCCAGGGACTGAGATATAGACATATTCAGGGGCAAAGTATTCTGTGTACTACAGCAATATCTGCCTTCTTCAACTGCCAGAAGCTCCTTTCACTTCATAGTATATACAAATATCACTCTCAGGGGTTGTGCAGTGTGTGTCCTTGCAGCTATAGGTGACAGCTCTTCGAAGCACACTAGAATAGAGGGGAGACAGGTTACATGCCCAGGGCTCCAGTTTGGTGTCATTGATTCTTCCAATCAAACTGGCAAGTTACTAATTCCCTTTCATTTCAGAGAAGGACTCCTCTTTCCACCCCTTCTCTCTCTTAACCCAAGACGAAGATTTTCTCTTAGACCCAAACAAACAAAAGAAATTTTTAAAGGAAATATTTATAGTGGGAATATTTTTTTTAATTTCAGAAAGAACAATTTTAGGATAGATTATTATTTCAAGGAAAGGGCTTCTGGACATCTGTACAGATCCTTGAGTTCATTCCCAAGCCTAGGTATTCCTCTCTCAGGATCCTGAATGCTTTCTAGTTCTGCTCACTAAATTATCCCTCAGTGTCCAGCTGACTCAGCCTTTCTCATGTGTCACCAGCTATTACCTAGCCAGGAGACAGCTACCATCTTGTCCTCTTTCAGTTTATGTTAACATTATTCATGACTATTAATTACCTCATGATCTAATTACAAAGCCAAGAGCTTGACCATGGGATGATTGAGAGAGTGCAATGTTTCTCAACTTTATTTACGTGGTGGGGAACAGTGTTCAAAGGTATCTAATGTAAAAAGCCCATTATTTAAAAAGCTCAAATGGAGCCTTTGTGATTGTTAATTCAGATTGCCCCTTCCCTGCCTATGTAATTCCTGAAACTCTGTCATGGTGTCCTAAGATTTCTTTGGACATTGAAAACATTGGTGGGGTGGAAAGAACCCTGGAGTGGGAGGCAGAATACATTTCCCGATTGTTTTAGTCTGTGACTTTGAACAACCCTCTCAACTCTGAGATTCTCATCTCATCTAAGTGAAAATAATACCTTTCCCACCAATTCATGGGACTGTTATGAGCATCAGTCTCATGTCCTGCTAGGATTCTTCCCATTTCTACGCCAGTATTCTAATGATGAGGGATTGTTTGCTCCTTCAACACCCCACCTATTTTTATGACCCTAGGCCATTGACCAAGTTTTCCTCCATGTCTAGAATGAAATTTCCTTTTCTCTTTCAGTGAAATTTCTACTCTTCTGGCATAAATGACAGCTCATTGTGAAGCATTCAGTCCCAGACATAATGAAGAGGTTGTAAATGTGTGTGTTCTTTTTAATCTGGGTTTGCATAGCATTTTGTTTTAAAACCTATTATACCATGTCTGAATTTCTGTAAACTGAAAGAAATGTGGAATTTTATCTTTTATGTCTGATATCTAATACAGTCCTTAGTACGAAATATGTTCCCAGTAATTGTTCTCCAAATGAATGAATCACTAGCCATCAGGGAAATCAAATCAAAACCACAATGAGATACCACTTTACACCAGTTAAAATTACAAAAATTAACAAGACAGGAAACAACAAGTGTTGGAGAGGATGTGGAGAAAGGGGAGCCCTCCTACGCTGTGGGTGGGAATGCAAGCTGGTACAGACACTCTGGAAAACAGCATGGAGGTTACTCAGAAAGTTAAAAGTAGAGCTACCCTATGACCCGGCAATTGCACTACTGGGTATTTATCCCAACGATACAGATGTAGTGAAAAGAAGGGGCATATGCATCCGAAGTTCATAGCAGCAATGTCCACAATAGCCAAACTGTGGAAGGAGCCAAGATGCTCTTCAACAGATGAATGGATAAAGAAGATGTGGTTCATATATACAATGGAATATTACTCAGCCATCAGAAAGAATGAATACCCACCATTTGCATCAACATTGATGGAACTGGAGGGGATAATGCTAAGTGAAATAAGTCAAGCAGAGAAAGACAATTATTGTATGGTTTCACTCATATGTGGAACTTAAGGAATAGGGCTGAGGACCACTGGGGAAGGGAGGGAAAACTGAATAGGAAGAAATCAGAGAGGGAGACATACCATAAAAGACTCTGGACTCTGGGAAACAAGCTGAGAGTTACAGAGGGGTAGGGGTGGGGGAATGGGGTAACCTGGTGATGGGCATTAACGAGGGCATGTGGGGTGATGAGCACTGGGAGTTATATGCAACTAATGAGTCATTGAACACGACATCACAAACTAATGATGTACTGTATGCTGGCTAACTGAGCATAATAAAAAAATGAATGAATCAAAACATAAACATATGGAGTATTTACTATTATTATGCTGGTTATCTCTATATGAAGACTGTATTTTCTTCTCTTAAATACCTTACCTTAGGCTCCCCAACCTGTTACCACATTAACCTACCAATACTCCACTGTAACGAAATCATTGGTGATAATGTGGAAGACATAGAAATGTTAATAAAAGGAAAGGAGAAATTCTACATTTTGTAGTCAACTTTTTAGAATTTCAACTATACTTGTCTGTTCTTCCAAATCCCCCCTTTCCCAAACTCTTGCCAGCAGCTCTGCTCTAACATATCTGTGTGTCCAAACCTACTTATCAAAGTATTTCTTTTGTATTGAGAGAACTCTCATAAGTCAAGTCTAATTTTCTCTGTCAAACTACATTTTTACAATACAGAAAACTAATTCACAAAAATATTTTTTAGCTTAGTTCTTGTATTTTGTCTCTTCTGCAACTATATTGTCAGTTACCACCTATATCTCTGTGAATGTATACTTTAGAATAGTCTGAGTTAATTTCCATCAAAACAATACCCTCCCATTCACACCCATTGGTTCAAGTTACCAGTCCCGTGCACTTCACACCTCTCAGGGTGATAAGTACTGAATTACTTTTAAGGTAACTATAAAAGTGAAAGATCCAGAGTTAAGATGGCAGAGGAGTAGGGGACCCCTTTTCCAGTCGGTTCCTGAGTCGAGATGGATAGGTACCAGACCATCCTGAACATCCATGGAATCAACCTGAGACACAGGAAGATATATCTGGATCTCTACAAATGAACATCTCCAGGGCTGAGTATTGAGGTACGAAGCGGGGAGCCCTGAAACTGCACACAGATATCGGAAGATAAATGGAAGGGGGATGGAGCCGCCGCGTTTGGGCGCCGGAAAGCGATAGTCACCTGCACGGGGGAGCGGGCGGATCACAGACCGGCACCTGTGAGAGAGCAGACTGAGACCGTGAGCCGGGGAACACGTGCAACCAGACTGAAACGGAGCTCCGGTGTGCTCACTGGAACCAGACTGAGACTGGGAGCTCTGGGAGTGTGCAGGGGCAGCTGGTGGCTGGCAGAGTTAGAAACACGAAGGACAGAGATGCACTGGCCCTGGAAGTGAGGACTGGGACGCCAGGTGTGGGGCGCACATCCCGGGATGCTGCAGGGTTGAGCATCACCAACAGAAACAGAGTTAAAGTGGCCAGAACATCAGTGGAGGATGGTCTGCGATCCCTCTGTTCTGAGACAGAGGATGAGATTTGGCCGCTGCTGCTCTGACTCTCAGAAGAGGCACAGCAAACTGCCAGGGAAAGCCGCCAGAGAACTAAAGCCTGGAAATCGGCTCACAGCATGCCCATCCCCATCCCCCCTCGCAGGGGACACGGAGACTCTACCCAAACAGGGTTGCCTGAGTATCGGAGCAGCCGGCCCCTCCCCCAGAAGGCAGGCTGAAAAATCAAGAAGCCCACATCCCTAAGATCCCTATAAAACAAGGGCGCATGGCCTGGGTCCTGGTCAATAATTTGGGCTCTGGACAACCCCGCAACCTCTCCTTATCAGAATGACAAGAAGGAGAAACCCCCCCAGCAAAGAAAAGACAATGAGTCTGTGGCCTCTGCCACAGAACTAATGGATATGGATATAACCAAATTATCAGAAATGGAATTCAGAGTTACAATGGTCAAGATGATGTGTACACTTGAAAAAAGTATTTATGAAAATGTTAATGAGAATATAGAATCTCTAAGGGTGGAAATGAGAGCAAATCTGGCAGAAATTAAAAATTCTATGAGCCAAATGCAGTCAAAACTAGAGGCTCTGATGGCCAGGGTCACCGAGGCAGAGGAACGCATTAGCGAACTGGAGGATGGGTTAGTAGAAGAAAAAACGAAAATAGAATCAGGACTCAAAAAAATCCATGCTCAGGATGGTAGGTTACAGGAGATTACTGACTCAATGAAATGTTCCAATGTCAGAATCATCGGCTTCCCCGAGGGAGTGGAGAATAACAGAGGTCTAGAAGAGATATTTGAACAAATTGTAGCTGAAAACTTCCCTAATCTAGCAAGGGAAACAAACATTCATGTCCAAGAGGCAGAGAGGACCCCTCCCAAGCTCAACCAAGACAAACCTACGCCACATCACATCATAGTGCAACTCGCAAATATTAGATCCAAGGATACAGTACTGAAAGCGGCCAGGGCAAAGAAATTTCGCACATACCAAGGCAAAGGCATCAGAATTATGTCAGACCTGTCTACACAGACCTGGAATGAGAGAAAGGGTTGGGGGGGGGCATTTTTAAAGCTCTTTCAGAGAAAAACATGCAGCCAAGGATCCTTTATCCAGCAAGGCTGTCATTCAGAATTGATGGAGAAATAAAGACCTTCCAGAATCGCCAGTCATTGACCAATTTCGTAACCATGAAACCAGCCCAACACGAGATATTAAGAGGGGATCTATAAAAGTAANGGGGGGTTCTATAAAAGTAAAAAGGCCCCAAGAGTGATACAGAACAGAAAGTCACAATCTATAGAAACAAAGACTTTACTGGCAACATGGCATCATTAAAGTCATATCTCTCAATAATCAGTCTCAATGTAAATGGCCTAAATGTTCCCATAAAACACCACAGGGTTGCAGATTGGATAAAAAGACATGACCCATCCATTTG
>NC_048225.1:117105211-117265997 GCF_002007445.2 Ailuropoda melanoleuca
GGGACCGTACAATGTCTTACTCTTCATATGCCCCAGCATCACATATAAAACTGTATTTTAAATGTATTAATAAATACTGCTAATAACTCGATTAATTAAAAACCTCCAATTCAGAACATTCCTAAAGAAAAATAAAAAGACGTCTTTTGTCAGAATAGTCTTCTATCTGGGTCGTAGTCTCCTTCTTTGGTCAATACTTCATCTCTAAGTTTTGAAAAAAAATCTTCCCACATTTGTGGAATTGGATTAAGATAAGAGAAAATAGTTGATAAGTGCAACGTTTTAAAAGAAAATACAGTAACCATATAGATGTGGAAATCCCTATTCATGACTACAGGCTGACTGGACCCTATCAATTCACTACTTGGCAGGAAATAATAAGTAATAAAAATAATAAAGTCTCTTTCAACGAGACAGAGAACTGCAAATATACAGTGATGCATAGTTTATTTCCATCATGTGTCAGAAGCTCATGAAATAAAATGATATAAGTTTTGAACATGGAGAGGGTTGCAAAGGAGAAAGCAAAACTCTTCATTGAAATCACTATGAAGTATGAAGTTTTAGCAAACCCTGGAACAGTATTTCCCAATGAGTCTCATTTGCAATAGTTCTATGTAAAAGAAAAAAAATTACTATTCCATGCTCAAATGAATTAGAAAACATTGCATTAAATAAAAGTAAACAGATAAAAGTAAACAGGTTTCTTAACTACGGGACTTGCCAAAGCCTAATTATGCTAATGACATGATGAACCTAAGAAGGAATTAGTGTACGTCTCCAAAACTTACTTTACTAAGAAACACTTCTCCTCATAGAAGAAATGTCTGTATTTGTGAAGAAAAAAATCAAATCTGTGAAACCTACACATTAAAAATAATGTGAATGTGTAGGTTTCAAACATACACCATTTGTTTTAATGCTTCTAAGTATGTATTAAACCCATCCAAACAGTTTGAATACATCAGCCAAGTAGCTGGGTCTACATTATTCTAAACATTTAATCTTTCCAAATATCTGGATGTTTGCCATTATTAAAATTAAAAAGTTTAGATGGTAAACTGAAATTTTCACTTCAGTTGGAGACACAACCTATATAATACGTACCATTTTTTTAAAAAAGAGGGAAAGAAAGGTAAGGTAGGGGATCTATTTAAGCCTTCATTTTCTCATCTACCATTTATGATTATAAGAGTTTCTACCACATCAATTTTATTCATTCATTCATTCAGCAATCATTTAGGGCCAGCTATGTACCAGGCATTGTTCTAGGGCTGAGGGAATAGGGATGAGCAGGAAAGAGTGAGACAATGCAGAAGGAAACAAGGTAATTTCAGATAATGATATGAACCATGAAGACAATAAAACAGCTAGAGAGGGGGACTGGATGGATACTCTAGTTTGCATGATCAGGGAAGACCTCACTGAGGTCATTAGCAGCATGAAAACTGAATGATTACAAAGAACCAACCAGCAGTAATCAGAGGAAGAATGTCCCAGGCAGTCGAAACAGATGCCAAAGCCCTAAGATAGTAACACGCTTGGCTTTTTCAAGGATGGAATAACCAGGCCTGTGTGGCTGAAGCATAGTAGGGAGAAGCAGATGCAAGGTCCTAATTCAGTGAGCTCCATGTAAAAGCCTTAGACTACTACCTGACCCATAGCAAATGTTCAACAGATGAAGGTTAAAGTGATGATGATGATGGTAACTATGTTTAAGAATAGAAATAAAATAGAATAAACTCCCAAATGTCAGAGTCAAGAAATATGTTTTAGAGGAAACATAGGTTAAAATATCAACCAGTGGCCCTTGACCTTCCTGTCACAACGTAGATGATGTAAGTGTTAGTCGAGGTAAGTAATGCTAATAACAAGCGATGCTGAAATCTCCATGGTTTACCAATACAACAGTTCCTTCTCAATCACAATCTGCTTTCAGCGCTCAGCTCTGCCCCAACGGGTGCCTCAGTGATTCAAGCTCTTTCCATCTGGCTGCTCCACCATCTTGGAATCCTTCAACTCTTGTGCCAAGCAGATAGAAAGAGGAGGAGAGAGGAAGGAAACTACATTTCATACTTCGCCTTTTCCCAGAAGCAACGACCATGACTCCAGCTCATATTTCATGGGCCTGGATCAGTCCCATGATCCAAAAGGGCAGAAAAACAGGGCCTTCCCACGTGCTAAGGAGGGGAATGGAACACTTCAGTGAGCATGATTGCACTGTCTCTGCACAAAATGCTTAATCTCATGAGTGTAGTCAGATTGGGAGAGGGGGGAACTCTCCTTGAGTTGGCAGAGAAGTAAAATACTGCAGCAGACTCTGAGATTCAAAAACCACTCACTTCAGGCAGTGGAAGAACTAGGCAGATTCTGGGTTATCCTACCTTTTGTCCCTTTTTTCTTTCATTCAGGAAAGTGCATCGTATTGTCAGTAGTGGCTTTGAATGAAGCTATAAAGGCCATTTTTTAATAAGCCATTAGAAAACTTTCCACAACAACAAATTATTGACCTAGCCTCGTGACAGACTGCTCCACAGTGCTGCATCTGAACGTTATGGTTAGGAACTGCTAAATGTACCGTGTCGTAGTACAATATACGCAACAAACATAAAAGACTGCGCTGGTCATTGTTCGGTTCATTTGGCCTTTCCCTCAGTGATTATTTACTGAGCACCCATTATGTGCCTCCAGCGGCCACATCAGAACCTTCATACTTCAAGAACTTTTTTTTATCATCCGCATTCTGAAGGGCCAGCTGGAGTCCATCCCTTCCCTATGGCTTTCCCTGATGACATTCCGACTGAAGCGTAGAGAATTATGGGAGGAGTGGGAGATGAGGAGACAGAAGGCTCTTCAGACTTTCGGGTCTGAGGTGACTGTGGAGAAATGAAGGGAGCTGGGCACCTTTGCATGAGAAAGGAGGTAACAGAGAACAGGCTTTAGGAGCACAACAGTTTTTCAGACAGCGAGACATTGCACAAGTGACTTTATCTCCTTCAGCCTCAGGTTCTTTACCCATAAAACAGATGACAGGGTTATGGTAAGGATTCGATGAGAAAATGTGTACGGAACACTTAGCTCAGTGCCTAGTTTATAATAAGCGGTAAATGTCAGGACACAGTATGGTAGATGGAGGATAGATGTACGTATCCATGAAACGTGATCCGTGGGATTAGCTGAGGTAACCGATGAACTTTATCCAAGAACAAACTAAGGGAAGGATGACTAACATGATAAAGGGAACAGACTGTAAAGAAACCACAGGGAGATAACTCAGTGAATGTTCTGCCTCGGATGAGGGCAGACAGGGAGGGAAGGGAGAAGCATGTGCAAGGATGTCCTGCAGGAGAGCTCAGGGTGTGACCTGTGTGTCTCCATCCCAACCACGTTGCTGAAAGGAGCCTTCTCTGAGCTCAGGCCTCCCACTCCCTAATTTGGCCCAGTCCCGCCAGTATTCCTGATACAACACAGCAGCTACACCACCCACAGCCTGTGGTTAGAGCAGCCCTGAAAGAGAAGGAGCAGACCTAGCAAAGAAAGAAAGGAGGCCACAGATGAAAACAGGGTGCAGGCAAAAACGACGTGTACTGACGTTAGCCATATTATTAGGTGCTCGTGCTTGGAAGGGATAGGAAGCTGAAGTCTAGACAGTCTGCAATTAAACTAAATGTAATTAGTGTAATTAGATATATGCGAATATACAAATATAATTGATATATGGCATATTAATTCAATTACAGTACCATGAGAAGCCTGTGGTGATCACCTGACCTGATGGGCCATGATTCACAACTCCAATGATCAATAGGAATTAAATGCTAACAAGCAAGTCAGATGGTCTCTAAAAATTAAGTAGGTTTTCTTCCAATACTCGGAATCTCATATGGCCACATTTATTTCAAAATCCAGTCACTAAATTTTGACATTCTATATCTGAAAAAAAAATTAATAAACCTGAAAAAACCTATAAAAACCTATCAAAATGTGTCCATTGCTCAGGAGACATGAGCCACAAAGAAGCCCAGCATTCTATCCTCCAGTATTTCCTCATCAAGTTCCTGAAATGCTGCTTGTTTGCTTCACTCTTTCACTGTGGAGCCCTGTTATCCAAGCACGTATGTCCTAGGGAGAGGTAACATACTAAACTGTTCTCAGTTGTTAAAAACTAAACATACACTATCACATCAAATAACTCGAAACCACCTTAGAAAACAGAGGCTAGAGTCCTGAGAGAATGTGCAGAAAGAATGGTTACAGAGACTGAACCTTAATAGCACAGAATCCACAGGAAGGCAAGAGAGAGAAAGCATAAAAGATATGGAGAAGGCCCAAAGGCAAACTTCTCTGTAACTGTGCGTGAGCCAAGCCAGTACAAGAGAGATGAATGTGTCTATGAAAGCCGTGAACGCTGAGTTCAGATCCCATCACAAGAACAGGATTATACAAACGGGAGAGATATGACCCCACACACAGGTCTAAGAATGCTCTATTCCATTGGGAAGGTCGATATTTTTATTCAATTATATGAGAAAGCTTTGGGTCCTAGTTTATAAATATGTAGAATTCTCTTGAGTGTTATAAACCTTTGTTATCTTTATCGGAATGTTTCCAAGCTGGTGGACATTTTGGTGAGTCCAGATCCTTCTAAAATCTTTCTGCAAGTCTGATTAAGTCCATCTGGCTCTGATTAATTTACAATTAACCTGCCAAGTACTGTCTCGGAAGAACGGCAGGGTCCAAGCCTCTCTGAACCCTCATTTTGCTAAAACTAGATCTTAGAAGAGCGCGTGAAGCCCAACAAGAGTTCAAAGGAGGGTGATGTCACTGGGGGTTGGAGGTATCAAGAGGTTCCATGCAGAAAAGGGAATGAGGGCCAGGCTGGAAGGAAGCAAGAATTTTATTCCTTTGTAGCCACCCCAGTGTTTAACAGTGTCTTACAAATGATAGATATGTAATAACTATGTGTTGACTAAAAAGGAGGCCAATAAGAACTAATATACTTTTCAATAAATCACCAAAGGAGCATCTCCAAGATTTCAGTTAAACATCATCCCAAGGTTTCAGGACCCTATGTGACCCCAATGAAAAAATGTGACTTTCTAAGCATCTAGCACCCTGCTGGGGAGGCCCATGGGTGCGCAGACATTCCCAGTCACATCTGAGACTTTTGTCCAAATCAATTAGCCTACACTTTGAAAGTTAAAAATCCCCTCTTTATCGGTGATGGAACAAGAAGACAACCTAAGAATTGGTTGTTTGATTAGATGCATTAGGTATATTGACTGGTTCTTGTTTTTTCTTCTCCTGATGGCAGTCTAATCTATTATTTCTCCAGGAGCTTTAGCCTCAGTGTCTACGCCCAAAGTGTTGGGGGAAAAGAGGGAGAGCGTGGGGAAAACTCTTGTTTGTCAGGATGAACCTGAGTCCAGCAGATCTCTGATGTTGTTTACTGATACTGTCTACTTGCTCCCTTTTCAACAAGCTCTTTTGCTACTTCATAGACCCAGCCTTCGGTTTTGTAAAGACACATATGTTTCCTGAAGACTCAACACTCCTGTGATTCTCTTTTTTTCTACTGAATGTTGACAAATATGTCTACTTTCATGTCCTCAGTGGCTCTGACTGAAGACTATTTTCTTCCCCAGCACTTTCAAGATGGCTCCTTGTCGTTGGCCCTTTCCTTCTGCCCTGTCACTTCCCAGGCTCCTGCCTTCAATCCTCTTCTTCTCTTACCCTACATAATCTTCCTTATCATATATATTCCACTCCTACATTTTAGCCATAACTTGTGCACTGATGACTCCCAAATTATAGCTTCATGTAAATCTTACTCCTGAATTCTGAATGCTTATGGATATATCCAACTAAAAGTCCCATAGGCCCCTGTCCAACTTGAAGTACTAATATCCCTCCTTTACCTACCCTTTTCCCTGTGTTTCCTGTTTTAGAGAATATGAATCGTCTATCCTTCCCACAAACCAGAGACTTATGAGGACAACCTTTCTCCCTCTTGCTCCCCATTCTGAAGGTATCCCCAAGACCTGCTGACGAACAGGGGACTACCTCTCAGAGACACCCACTTCTCTCTTTGATGCCACCACCCTCATTCTGCCTCTAAGCCGCACCCTGACTATTGCAATAGCCTCGACCGACCTTCCACAGTTCCACTCCCGTTCATCTCCAAGCCATTCACATTGCAGCCAATGTGATCTTCATAAATTTACAAAATTCAAATGCGATTAGATCACACACACATACACACATATCCCACTTTGCTTAAAATTGTTCTATTGGTCCCTCTTACTCTAAGGATAAATACCAGAATCCTCTGTACAGCCTTCAAGACCCTGCATGGCTGACTCCTACCTTCTCTCCAAATCTTACCTCACACCACTTTCTACCTTTACTTTACATTCTAGCTACACTGGTCTTTCCCTATTCCTCCCACACTCATGTTTCCCACAGCCACAAGCCCTTTGTGCAATGCTGACTCAGCCTGTGTAAGATTCTCTTCTCCACAACTTCCCCTCCAGCATCTGGTTGATTTCTGTTTACCCTTCAGATCCCAATTCAAAGCTGCCTTCCTCGGGGCAGCCTTCTCTGAACCACAGACTAGGTTAGGCTACTATGCACACACAGTCCATGCCACCCTGCTCCTGTGTTTCAGACCACTTATGATTTTATATTTGTGATTACTTGATCAATAAATAAGTCCCCTACCAAAACATTGTACCCATGAGAAGGGACTGGATCTGCTTTACTCACCAGTATTTCCCCAGATTCCAGTACAACGCCTGATACACTGTAAGCGGTCAATAAATGTGATGAATGATTCAATGAACAAGTGAATGGATTCTCTATATTCCTCCAAACAGTATGTAACCAATATTTTTTTCAATTCTACCTCTTTAACATCTCTCATCTTCATCTCTGCCTTTCTATCCCCAGTGCTACTCCTTCAGAGCTCAATAACGTCTCACCTCATTTATTACAGAAGTCCCCTAAACGTCTCGATGCTTCCAGTGTTATAGCATTCCAATACAACCTACATACTTTGAAGACATCCTAAAATACAAGTTTCAGTATGGTTCTGCCTTGTTCAAAATCCTTTGGATGTTTTTAAAAATGGTGCCAGTTTCCATCTCAAGTCTATTTGCCCTGGCACCTCCCTCCACTTCTTCCCTCTTCCCGTGTGTCCGCTTAGCAGTGATACTCAACATTTTTCATGCCATGGCACACATTTTAAAATGGCAATATTTATACAACATGCTGCAGTCTATAGAGGAGTTTCCAAGAGCCCCAAAGCTAAGGAACTTGATGACCTAACACACCTATAATCCCTGTGGCCTGTCACCCAGAATGGGAAGCCCTGGTTTGGGAAATACCAGTTCAACAGTCAAGTCTTGCTGAAGAGTGGCTTTCTCTACCACTTTTTCTGTCACTTTTGTGACTCTACCACACCTGGCAGACTTTTTAATTGTACTCTGAATATTTATTCTGTTTACATTCCTGTCCTTTCTCTGAGACTGAAAACCCCTTTGGAACATACCTCACCCATCTATGAATTCTCAAAATACAATGGTTGGGCCCAGGTGAATGAATAATGAACAGAAAAAGGGACTAGCGGGGCGCCTGGGTGGCACAGCGGTTAAGCGTCTGCCTTCGGCTCAGGGCGTGATCCCGGCGTTCTGGGATCGAGCCCCACATCAGGCTCTTCTGCTATGAGCCTGCTTCTTCCTCTCCCACTCCCCCTGCTGTGTTCCCTCTCTCGCTGGCTGTCTCTATCTCTGTCAAATAAATAAAAAATCTTTAAAAAAAAAAGAAAAAGGGAATAGGAAGATCCAAGTGTCCAAGAATCCTGGATGGTCATTAGGTTAATTTCCTTCTATCATCACTTTAATATATATATATACACATAGAGAGAGATAGATTATTCTAGAAATTAAAGTGATTTCTTTCCCTTCCCCCAAGCTCTTTTTTTCTAGGGGCAAGCTTCCAAGCTACAACTCTGACTAAATTGAGTGCTGGCATTTTGAATTATAAATATCCCAAAAAGCAAAATACAGCTACTCTGAGAAATTGAGTCCTCAGTACCCAATAGGTCATTGTGCTTTTTACCGCCAGAATATTTTCTATCAATTGATGCTTCTAAAATCAGATGTTTCTCATCAGCAGGAAGAATGACATTTCAAAAGGTTAAGATTTTATAAACGTATTGAAAAAATGTCAACATTTTTGGTTCAAGTTATGATTTAAATAAGTATAACCTCATATTTTAAAATGCTAGGAATGCTCTCAATGTGGTGAAAAGGCAAAGGCAGAGCTGAGACCCCCAGAACAATGTTTCATTCCTCAGATGGACCTGACAACATAATGAACATGGCCAGAAGCCCCCTTCACCTGAAGAGCTCACAGGTGCTTACTGGGAAGTCAGCGGACAGCATAAAGCTCATCAGTTCCATCCAAGGAAGGATGGCTCCAACCAACACGCCCAACTCATCAATTTCCTTCAGACTTTCCTTGAGACAATTTATTGCTACTGACCTAAAAGCCAAGGAATCATTTCTTTGCGGTAATAAATGTCCCTGCTTCTTTCTCACCCTCAGGTTCCTGGTGAATAAATAATCAACTGTAAAATGCAGAGGATATAAGCGGGGCTGCATTTCTCAGAATTTCCTTCCCTGCATGGTGCCAGGTTAGGATTGGCGGGAGAGATTTCTGTAAGTCTTGTAAGGCAGCGGTGAAGCAGTGGCCTTTGTACTCTGCAGGTAAATAGTGTGAGACACAGTTGCCTCTTGTGGATGTGTCACTGATCTGCCAGCTCGCCTTGTTGACATGGGACTCTCCAGGCCCATAGCAACTCCAGATCTCGCCACAGAGCTTCCTTCATCTTCCTCAAGTCCCAGGCGGTTTGTCCTTGAGTCCAGTTGAATCTCATAGGTTCCAGTTGCCTTTTATTTTCTCCCATTTCATGTGCAGAGCCCTCACATCTGTCCTACAGACACAGCAACTTCCTGCCCACATCAGACACGTCAGAGCAAACAGCCTTCTATAGAAGTCTTTATCAGATCCCACGGTTGTGGAAAGTCTAATCCCCATCACAAATCCCTTATTTCATATCATTCATATCATTCATTGTTGTTCTCCTTCTCAAGTTAAACCTGATGCAGGAGAACTCCTTCCCATCTTACTTTTCCCTCTATCTTTGGAAAATGAAGGGAAGCTTCCTAAAGAAGTAGGCTCTCCTCTGTTATAGGCGAGCAAGTGAGCTTTGTAGTCACGTGACTCAGGAACGCACAGTCACCAATGACTCATCCACCTCATCCCCACAACCAGGGATCAGATCAAACATCTATGTTCTTGTAAAAGAAATACCTTAAGAGAAATGCATGATCTTCCATCTGAAGCATCCAATGGACTGAGATCCAAAGGAAGCAATTCTTGATTCCTGTAACAGCAGATGAAACCAGGGAAGGGGATCCCACTGCGCCTCCAAATTTTTTTTTTTAATTTTATTTATTTATTCGACAGAGATAGAGACAGCCAGCGAGAGAGGGAACACAAGCAGGGGGAGTGGGAGAGGAAGAAGCAGGCTCATAGCAGAGGGGCCTGATGTGGGGCTTGATCCCAGAATGTCAGGATCACGCCCTGAGCTGAAGGCAGACGCTTAACTGCCGTGCCACCCAGGCGCCCCGCGCCTCCAAATTTCTTAAGTTCTTAAACTACCACAACTCGACATGACCAGAGTAAAAGGAGTTTTTCTGCTTTAAAATATTCATCTTAAGGGACAGCATAGGGAATAGAGTCAATGGTATTGTAATTGCCCTGTATGGTGACAGAGAGTAGCTACGCTTGTGGTGAGCACAGCATAATGTATAGACTTGTTGAATCACTGTGTGGTAGACCTGAAACGATTGTAACATTGTGTGTCAACTACACTTCAGTTAAAGCGGGGGGAGGGCACCTAGATGGCACAGTCGGAAAAGCAGCCAACTCTTGGTTTCAGCTCAGGTTGTGATCTCAGGGTCGTGAGATCGAGCCCCACATCAGGCTCCGCACTCAACGTGGAGTCTACTTAAGACTCTCTCTCTCTCCCTCAAATCAATTGATAAATTCTAAAAAAAAAAAAAAAAAACAGACACACTAAACCCCACCTCACCTTCACATCCTGGCCTACATCCTCAATAGCCCTCTCAGAAGCAGAAGATAAAACACATACCCTCTGCATACCATGGAGTTGGTGTGTTGCCAAGTAACCAGGCAACCAGAACTATGACTCCAATACTTCTGTCAAAAGTTTCAGAAAATATGGGGCGCCTGGGTGGCTCAGTCTTTAAGCGTCTGCCTTCGGCTCAGGGCATGATCCCAGAGTTCTGGGATCGAGCCCCACATCAGGCTCCTCCGCTGGGAGCCTGCTTCTCCCTCTCCCACTCCCCCTGCTTGTGTCCTCTCTCGCTTGGCTGTCTCTTTCTCTGTCAAGTAAATAAATAAAATCTTAAAAAAAAAAAAAAAGTTTCAGAAAATACATTTTTAACTGCAGAAGACAACTTCTACGATTCAGGCTTGCTTCAGAATATCACAGCCAAAGAGCCGTTGTGTGACCTCATGAAAGTCTGGGTGTGCTGGGAAAACGGGGTGCACTATCAGTGTAAGCGCTTCATTACGGACGGTGCCTTGTGCGGCTAGGAGGCTCATCACACCTCGTCTCATCTGAATGTCACAGTCATCTTATTGAACAGTTAGTGATTACGACACTTGAGTGGTTTTCACAGAGGAAAAGAATGACCACTCAGTATTGACACAACTTTCCACAGTCACATAGCCACTGAGCGGTAGAGTCTGAGCAAGAGCCCAGGTATTCCAAGTCTGCGCTCTGAGGTTATCTACTATGTCACACTAACTTAAGAAAGTTGTTCTTGCACAGAAATATCATTTTACAAATAGACCAGGAGCTTTCTACCTTCCCAGGTGAAGTTTACCACATCTGTTGGAAGCACGGGCCAATTATCAGGATGAGACCCAGGCCCAAAGAGAAGAACAAAATGGCCTCCACTGATGCGATATGTCAAAAATGTTCATTTTTAGCAACAGCTCCTCTGTTTCCCAACCTTCAAAAAATTTCAGGCTGTTAAGCAGGGAGAAGTAACCAAACAGAACTTCTCTAGAGAAAGAAGAACAGGAGGTACGCTATCTCCCTCACTCTACCTGCATACCCTATAAGAGGAGACAGAGAACCCTTTTAACTGGCTCCACCCCCAGCCTGTCTTGGGAAAATCCCTTTCAGAAGCTTCAGCTCTCTTGTGTATAAAGTGAGGACTTTAGAGGAGATACCCCCCAAATGTCCCTTCCAGATATTATGTTCAATGTTAGGTGGACAATGCCTGAGGGAAACAACGTGTCATGGGAGAGCACTGGATAAGGAGTCAGAGAGTAGACTCAGGTTAAGCTCATCTGCGCCTCTTGCTGGCTACGTGACATCACGCCACTCAGCCTCACAGAATTGAAATTGCCCATCTCATAGATAGTTTATGAAGAGCACATGCACATGTGACAATGGCTATTAGTAACTATTACAAAGGAGTTACCCCGCCAACCCCAAATGGAGATTCAGGGTCCAGCTCAGTCAGGGGAACCTGTGAGTCAGTGGGGCTCCAAGACCTATCGCCTGAGGTTTGAATGAAGGAAAGGAGGTCCGAAGGCAAGAAGTTTTACTCATGGTATCTTGGAGAAAGACAGAAGAGATGGCTATTGGAGAGGACAAGCATGGTGTGTAAGTATGTGTCTCCTCCCAGGCTTAGGGGGCCACACCTACCTTTACCTCCAGGAAGCTGCAGATAGAACCCAAATTCATTTACCTGAGGAACTTATGTCTCAGGATCAATCAAGTTTCCTTTTAGGATCCAAGAGACTAGATTCATCTAGTTGGAGAATGGGGATGTTTTTGCAGAGGAACATAGCATTGCTCTAGGCACCAAGGAGGACCCAGAAAGAGCAACATTTGGCACTTAAGGGCTCCCATCAAGGCAGCACTCAGCCTCAAAGCAGCACTGTCTCCCAGAACACCTGCAACAGTGGCTAACCACATATTTCCTTCTAGTAGTCAGTGTGGGGGGAGGGAGGATAATGGCAGAGGGTAGGATAAGAATAAAACCACACATGAGCACACAGAAGATACTTCAGGGACTGTCACACCTCCACATTTGCTGGGGTGGGGGAGGGGAAGTATATTAATTTTAATATGACTCCATGGGTGCCCATGAGTAGAAAGGTGGGGGCTATTTGTGTTCTAGTCCATAGACTAGAGTGCTGTAGATGAGAAAAATACTTATCCCGAAGGCCATTCAATAAACAAGCTACCAAGTAAAATTCAAACTAAACCTTCCTTATTTGATATTTATACTTATCAGATATTTCTCCCCAAATGATATTTTCCTTTGTCACTTGACAATACAAATTGACTTTCAATCCATTGTTCAAAGAATAGTGTCGATTAACAAGGAAGCTGGTCCCTAAATTCTAAGCCAGACGATTTAATTTTGTTAACGCCACCTTGCTCAGAGTTTCTTCCAGAAGTAATGAATTTCAAGCCATCCTGCTTATAAGAGTAAAAACCACACAGGGAAAATATTCTTGAATGTCAATTGTGTTACTATGAATCATATCATATAAGACTTTCACAGGGGGTGGCAGCATCCCAAAGTATAACATTTGGACAGTGTCACATAGAAATGCATGAAATTTTAAGCTTTCTTATTCACCTGTACAACTGAGTGCACTACTCAGATGTTCTTAAAGGGCTTGTCTAGCTTCAATATTGCATCTCAGCGTTTCCAGCATGGTGGGACCTACAAACTCCATCCATGGGCATAAATCTCCTCAAAACCCTTTAGAACATTTTTATTTAAGTACTGAATAGTGCATGATACATTTTTAAATAAAGACTTGTTTTAGATTAGAATAGTATTGATTGCATTACAAAGTCCCATTATCAATAATAATCACGATACCTGACTCCTTTTGACTTAAGTTCCATTAAATTTTGTAATATAAAACAATCTACCAAAAAAGGTTTTTTAAAAGATTTTATTTATTCATTCAAGAGAGAGACAGAGAAACATAGAAAGAGAGAGCAAGCATGAATTTGGGGAGGGGCAGAGGGAGAGGGAGAAGCAGGCTCCTTGTTGAGCAGGGAGACTGAAGTGGGGCTCAGTTCCAGGACCCTGGGATCATGACCTGAGCTGAAGGCAGACAACCGACTGAGCCACCCAAGCACCCCTTTGGCCGATTTCTAGTTACCGACATGCCATTGGAGGAGAAACTGGGAAGAGGTGGTGCTCAGAAACACAATATTCTATAGTAGTCTCAGCGTACATATGTGATCGATGTGTATAACAGAATAGGCGGTTGTAAAACGTACTAAAATACGTGGGATTTTTGAGTTTTTATTACCTTTGTTTTTCAGTGTAATTCATTTAAGTTTTTAAATGAATGAATTTTAGTTGAATTTTTAATAACACCTATGTTTAACACTGGCTCACAAAATCCCTGACACTTTACCAAGTGACTCTGCAAATCTGTGGACCAGAGGAATCACATCACTGCTTTTGTCACCTGTCAGGGACAGAATTGAAGGATACTGATTGAATATGCCACCCCAACCTATGCCACTTTGGCATAAGGATTATATTGAGCTGAAGGCCATTATTGAGAAAAAGCAGAAAGAGCTCTCTGCTCTTCCCCCATCTGCCTAAAAGCAGGGCATACATTTATCTTTGGAATTTATTCTCATTTTCCTATATCAGGAAGAGGAGAATAAACTTTATCATTGGAGACAGAGATGGCATTGAGTTGAGTCTTCATAAACAGAGCTCACGAAATAACTCTTATCTACAATGAGTTTCCTCTGTATATTTCCCCAGTTACCTTCCCACAATTTATTGCCCCTAGAAACCCAAACCTCCTTCCTTTGTGTAGTCATATGTCATAATTTAGCACTCTTTGTTAAAATGGTATATAAAAACCGAGTCTAACTGCTTTCTTTTATCTCTAGCTACATTTTTTTCTGTGAAGCCACTCTGCATGTAAAATTAAAAATGTTAACACAATTTGTATGTTTTTGAACTTTGTTAATCTGTCTTTTGTCAGTTTAATTTCTAAGCCCTAGCTACAGAAGCTACGAGGCTGGAGAGAAAATGTTTCCTCCCCTACAGTTCATTGGGCTAATTGTAGTCCATAATGAGATTTCAACTTTCCAAAGCTAACTTCTGAAGGATAAAGAAGACTGTATTTTCCAGTGTCGGGGTTTGTTCACTCTCGTGGAGGTTTGTGTTAGGTGTATGTAATTTCTTATCCTCCAATCCCACCCCCAACTTACACTTTACATTTTTTGTTCTTTGTGAATATTTTTTCTTTCTGAAATAAGGAGCTATACACAAGCACATAGCTTTATAATGGCCACTTCGGGGGCAGAAGATTATGGTAGTGTCAGAGAAGAGAACTCTTCCTGAGAACAAAAGCCTTCTTGTCCTTAAAATCCCTGTTTGGAGCTAAAATGGCCTTTTGGATCTTGTATAATTGAACCTCTTAGAAGTGCGGCAACGTGTTTCTCCAGTTTCCTTAATGCAGTGGGCTGTTCCTTCTGACAACCTGCAGTGCCAAGGCCATGGCAGCCCATTCCATGAGAGGCCTCTAATTGAGTTTTCCGGGGCTCTCCCGTCATGACTGTTTGTCAGAGCAGGTACAGACTGCTGAGCGGGACCACAGTCATCTGCCATACCGATGGCTTGAAGTTACTTTCTGAGAGAAGGAGACAGCTATTACCAGTGACCCTTAGCTTTTGCTGCCCTCTTAAAGGGCTAGACTCCCCCATGCACACTCAGTTGCAAGACAACCCGCTTCTCCTATGGCTAGTAATGACATCTGTGAGGGACATGATTGAGGTCAATGTGAAGCGTGCTTCACATTTGTGAGATGTTTTCATTCCATCAGCAAAATTCTCTGGGCTGACCCCACGGTCATAGGCAAACAGGTCAACAAGAGTATATTGGAAGTAATAAAAAATAGGAGTGACATGAAGAGGATTTGTAAAAAATGTTTTCTGAAAAAAGAAAACAAGCACCATCAACATTTTTCCTTCATGTGGCATTGAATTTATGACAATTCAGTGAAGGTGTTTTACTGTTTTTAAAACATCAATGACAAAACAGCCTCAAGAAATTTCCTTGATTCTCTTTTGATCTTAAAAAGAAACACAATTTAGAAATGAAAAAATAGACCTAATTAAGAGAATGTATTCTATTTTCTCTTTCATTCAGATGGAAAGATGTCAGCTGTGTCTAGAAAAGCAGTTTGATGAATTTTCTCTTGCCTGCCTTCCATGGATATTGTCCCATTGTCTTAGAATTTACCACCTTTCGCCTGAAACTTTGAGGTCTTGTTTCAGAGCTGTCATCTCAGAGATGAACAGTAATACTGAAAAGGAGCTAACAATTGCTTTTTGTTTTGAGTGCTGAGTCAGGGCAGGTAAGGTCAACAGGAAGCTTGAGAGCGGAGTCCCAGGTCAAGCCACATAGGTAATGCAGAACCAGGAAGGATGAAGAAATTGGCAAAGAATTTGCAAAAACAACCCACAAGAAGCAGAGTCAGAGATTTATTAGCAAGAAAGGGTCTTTCCTAGGAGACAAAGCCTGCCTTTGATTAAAAACCAGGTGGTTTTAGATGTTCCAATGGTGTGCCTGTTTCCCAATGTGGCCAATCCCAGGCCTGCAGTGGGGAAAGGGTGTCTCTGTCTTCCCAAGTTCTGGTGATCTTGACAAACAGAACTCAGTTGCAGCAGAACCTTTTAGAAAAGGATTCAATATTATGACATTTCCTAACTCAAGGCTGTTAGCTTTGGGGTTTGCAAAGTATTTTGTGGATTACATAACTAAAGACAGGAATGCCATCTGTTTTTTAATCAGTAAATAGAAGTCATTAATTTTTTCCCCTTCAAAACAAATCAGTGTGAAAGACTCTTAGGACCTAGTGAACATGTGAGCTTGTTGGGAGGCCGCTCAAGATTCTGTCACTCAGCTCATTTATTTCTCAGCTGAACACTCTCTTCCCTTGCGGTCCAATTAAAAATTACTTTCACTCTATCCATGTATCTTAAAATGTGTACCCACAACAGCATTGTTGGATAAATACAGGATCATAACACTGATGCTGAAATAGGGGTATAATTCTATAAATTAATCTCAGGACCCTCTTCACTATATTTGTTTCATTTATCTGGTGGAAACTATTACACAATTCATTGAGATGTTCTAGTACTGTAAAGAACTATTTGCAGAGAAACTATACTTAAGAATAAAGACTATATATCACAATATATGTAGAGAGGGTTTACAAACAAAAATCTAAAATCTTCCTTCTGAATTTGGAACGAAAATGTTGAAAAAGTCTAATTTGTTGCCAATATTTGGTTAAATTTTAGCGCACATTTTCATATATATGTAATTTTTATATCTACATACCTCCTTACATGTATAAAATTATGTATACCCTATGGTCTCTAAATATGACAGACCATAAATAAATAAAATATTAAACAAACAAACAAAACAACTAGAAATCAGCCATGGTGGGAGTATTTACACCATGGAAATCAGCAAAAACTGAACATCTGGGTTTGATTTATTGTGTTATTGTCTAGTCTCAAGAAAGATGGAGAAAATATTAGTAATGTAGCTTAAACTTTAAAAACAAGTGTGACCTCTCTATAGCCATGTATTCTCAACTATGCAAAACACTGAGGAAATATTCTTCCAGTTCTTGAAAAGAATCTGATTCAGCAAAGAGTCACTCATGTCATCAATAAATGAGTAAAGTTCTGACATACGTAGTACTGAAGCTGAAAGAAATTTCTGTTTAACGAATGTGACTTGGGCAAGAATGAGAAACAGCTTAATCATAGGTCATATAACATGTGTGATGACAACAAATTTTACTGGGAAAAGAATTAGCAGATTGAGATGGAACTCCATTTGTCAGGTCATGGTTGACCTGCAGTCATAGGTTGGCTACAGACAAGAGTTCAGCAAAAATCAACAAAAGCATTCTCTGTTCATCCATTCACTGTATGGAATTTACAATAAGGAGTATGGTACGTGCTACTATTATTTGTAAATTGTGTGCTATACATCTGCATATCTGTGATATTTATAACAAAGTACATATGTGGATATATGTACCTAATGCCCACATTTTTTTTTTTTTGCCAGTGATTAAACATTTACAAGAACATCATCAGACATTAAATGCAAAGATGGTTATGGGAAACCATGGGAGCTGACCTCCATTTATTAGCTTCGAATGCGATGAGCCCTGAACATTCCTATGTTCTTTTTAGATTTTTTAGATGGATCTTTTATCTATGAATTTAACTAAAACTGACTTGAATGTGCTCATATTTTTGGCCTATATGATCTCAGGGGATAATGAGTTCCATATTTCTTATTCATGCTTCATAAGATTTTAGGAGAAAAAAAATTCTCTTTAATCAAGCAATGTTCAGGCTTGTTTTAAAATTAATTGCCCAGCATACATAAGATTCGCTCAATGGTCAGTTCTGGAAAGTGAGATTGGAGAGTCAGGAAAGGTGAAGGGGTATTTTTATTTTCATTCTCTATCAGTATAAATTGGTTTCCTGAAAAAGAGGAAATATTAGAGGAGGGTCAGAAATGTGCTATGTGGCAGGGAAAGGAGATTTTTATTTATTTAGATCCCACCATATTCAAGAAATATTTAAATGGCTTATAGAAATTCATATAATGCAATAGGATAAAAATAATGACAATAAAACCAAGGTGATGGTATAATCATGGTAGGGTAGAAGTGAAAGCCACAGATAAAGTGAGCAGACTAAAATGCATGCCCTAAGGTCTTGCATTACTGTTATGGGTAAGCAGGGTTCACCTCTACACAGGGGAAATTTAGAGATCAAAATAGAAAGCTATATAAACCAGCTTTTTCAAACTTGTTCACAAAGACTTCTGAGCACTAAATAACCCTTGCTCAGTGTTGAGCATTATTGGAGAAGGCAAAGAGCCATACACAGAGCAGCCTGAGGCATAAGAGCTAACAGGACCCTGGTCCGATTTAGCTACCAGTCCTTCCCTCTGGCGATGCTTCTTGCTCCTATCAGCTGAACAGATTAGCATTCCAGTGCTTCAGAATTCCACATTGAAGTGGTCTCTGCGGAAACCAGAGGGCTAAATTAGAGGAGCCTCTAAGCTCTCTTGACCTTCTGTTTCGTTCAATGAGCACTTCACAGGGCACTCCAGAATGTTCCCTTCACTCCAGACTGGGCTTTCATGGAAGGGTCATTCAAATAGTTCCCTAGGCAATTCTTTAAAGCCTAGAAATCTATCTTCACCCCCATCAAATTTTACCGAGCGGTGAAAGCCCAGCTGAAGTCCCAGGTGCTCCATTTTTGAGTATGCAATAATTGATTGAAAAGTTTATCCACTTTCCATGAATAAAGCTAAATATTTTCCTGGCCACTTCCCAACCAGAATTATTTGAGATGGGAGGCTTATTGGCAATAGGCACTCCTGGGTAAATGACTAAAATTACATCGTTTCCTTATATACATAGAAAGGAAGTCTGAGAGCCAAGGCAGAATGGGGGGAAAAAAATCAACAAGGCAGTTTTTTAAAGCACTGGTATATTGCATCAACATCACAGTCAAGGCACTGGGAAAATTACACAGAATACATTTCCATTCAGGTCTATTTTCTTTAAAAACTACGCTACAGCTGGAAAAAAAAATACTCCACTCTTTTGGAGAAATAACTGTATCAAGAAACAGATTTCCATTTCCAGGAAGATGGGAGTAGATGTATTTTCCTATTCCTTCCACTAAGTCCAGCTACACTTCTGTTGGGATGGTGTCAGAAAAAGCCAACCGTGGAACCAGGATTCACAGCCCCACAACTAGTAGTAAGGTCCTCTCTCCATGGCCTCAGTAGGAATTATATGGGGAGCTGGAACTCCTACTGCAACCCACCAGTAACAAGGAATTTCCCTCACTTGAATGTCAACAATGAACAAATAAATTTGATGAAATTGACTAATTCCTCAAAAGATACAAGCCACCATAACTCATCCCATATAAACAGATAATAGCTCTCAAAGAAAGAAGGAAATCAAATTTATAATTTAAAAACTCCCCAAAATGAAATCTCCAGGCCCAGGTGGTCCCACTGAAGAATTCTACCAAATGTTTAAAGAAGAATTAACATGAATCCTATACAACTCCTTCCAAAACATAAAATAAAAGGCAACTGTTGGAGGCAACTTGTTTTATGAAATTAGTGTTACCCTGATACCAATATCAGACAAAGACAATATTAAAAAAAAAAGAAGAAAGAAAGAGAAAAGGAGGGAGGAAGGGAAAGATGAAGAAACACATTTATAGACCCACTAGTTCCTTACTAAATAACTATTTGTTAGGGAATATAAATGAACAGCAGGACTCTTCACCTAAGAGAGTCAGGTTGGCCTTATACACTCAGCAACCTTCTTTACATTTATGTGGTATTACAGAACCAAAATGATAAAGCAGAAATCATACAGAATCTGGATTAAGAGGATATCATGCAAGTTCTCCCTTTTCTCAGCCTTTAGCATGCTTTGGGATCCTTGGAGCAATTATTAAAACACACACTTCTGGACCTCACTCAAAGAGTGTCTGATTCCATATATCTGGAGTGGAGCCTGAGAATTCACCTAATGAGTTCCAGTGGACGCTGATGCTGTTGGCCCAGGAACGACACTTTGAGAACCACTGCTTTACTACTTTGCAGCTCTGGGACTATAAGGATACCACCTGTATAAGTTTCATTGTCCTCCTTTGTAAAATTCATATAGCAATAATATCTACTCAAATTATCTAAAAGAGAGTCGGCTATGAAAATCAAAATAAGAAAATGTGAAAGATAAAAGAAGAAAGTGTGAAAAATTGTATATTTTATTAATAACAAAGAATTACATGAATTCCTTCATTCAAAAAATATCTTTTATAATACATATTATGTGTAATCCTTGGAGTTTATAGTCTAGTATGGAAGACAAACATTAAACAGATACTTAATTTTGAGCGTAAATGTTATTTGTCATTCATAAAAATATTTGAACAAAGTTTTAAAATTTTGAAATAGGAAGCAATAAAAATAAGTGACTAGAAAAATAAACCAAGTTAATGCCAAAGACGGAGACCGTAGGAAGTTTCAAGATAAAGCCCTGTCAACCTGTCCCCTATACTTGAGTGTACTGGATTCCTTCTCTAGAAAAATTAATTAAGGAAATAATCTCCAGCCCTCCTAAATTACTATCAAGTAAGTTGAGAAAGTCTTGTGGTTATTTGGAGTATAAAAGATACAGCAATCAGACCCAGTAAAAAAGAGGCAATCGAAGAGGGAAGATATATCCAATGTCCAGACCCAGAACCTTCAGGAAGCAGTGCTGACCACTCAGTTCAGCTTTTAACAGCAATTTGTGCCTTGCAAGTTACTACTTTGAGCCGCAGCATGCTGCCTCTTATTAAATCTGACTGGAAATAAACTGGATGTTTTCCTTAATCAAGCCCGCACTGCAGCTTGAGTCAGCTTTAGGACAAAACGTATTCTCCTGTGCTCCGCAGAAGACTCCAGAGGAGGGCTTTATCTTGGGGAAAGGATTTCCTATCTTTTTCAAGCAGGCAGTGAACAGGGACTCTTGTCTGCCCTCCCAGGGTAGCCAGCAGTCTGGAAGAGCTTGATGTTCCCATCCGCATTTTGTGGCAAACTGGTGATTTGCCCACAGACTTGAAAATTCAGCCACATAAAAGCAGGGTTGGATTTTCAGGTCCCTTTTTTTGCTCTGTTTTATGTCCTCTTAAAACTAAAAATTGTACTTTTTTTTCCTGGGCAATACTTTATTTTTTTTAATTTAATTTTATTATATTATGTTAATCACCATACAGTACATCCCCAGATTCCAATGTAAAGTTTGATGCTTCATTAGTTGCGTATAACACACAGTGCACCATGCAATACGTGCTGGGCAATACTTTAAAAGGCAAAATATAGGATTTCCTTCAAGGGCTTTCTGTAAACTATGGAAGAAAAAGTCTTGTTTTCCAGAACTCACTTTCCAGGAAGAGACCAAATTTCTAATTTTAAAATGTAAAACTGACACTTGCTTCTCCTGTGTCTCATTCACAGCAGAGGACAAGTCTACAAATCTCTATCAGACGGGCATTCATAGGTGGTGGGAGAGCATGCCATCAACTTAATATCTTGAATCTACCTTGGGATAGTTTATCCTTGAAAAAATATCTCCAAATGGTCCATTCGACCACCATCTCTAATTTCCTTTATCTTTGTCCTTGTTATTCCTCTTTCTTCTCTCCACACTGATCAAGGAATAGAGTTGTGTATCTTGATTTGAGAGACCCGAAGAGACCCAACTGGCCCAGTTCACCACAAGCCTAGAATCACCACCACATCACTCATCCCTCATCCCAGTACCTACTCTCTCCTTTGTGTTAAAGCTACTTTCAGAGGGATAATTCCCAGGTCTATTTGCATATGAAAAAGTAAGGGAAAACAGAGACCTATGGGGGGGAGCAAATTGAAGACTGTCTGTTACAGGCTGGACTCTCCTGAAATCAGAGTCTGACTCAGATTTGTGTACAAGAAGCTAACTGGTCACAACATTCAAGATGAACACCTGTTGGGGAGAGAAGGATGCAGGTTGGGCAGAGGAGAAGTTGGATTATTATAGCAAAGGCCTCAACCAATCTCATGGAGAGCTCTAGAGTTGGCATGGCCCTGCACAGTCTTTTTATCCTACGTTGTACTTGACTAGCCACTGGATGCATGATGCCCCCCAGGAAAGGAATATGATTTTGATTGGTCCTCTACTGAGGAGAGCCGCCTCAATCACCAGAAGGGAACTGAGCCACTAACACTTCTGGCAGCTGGAGGAATGAGTATATAAGTCTTAAAAGAGGAGATCTGGACAACACACCAAGCTTCTAGGACAAAGAAGTGGAGTCAGCATTTTGTGTTTTGCAAGTTATTACTTCGAGCCACAGCATGCTGCCTCTTATTAAATCTGACTGGAGATAAACTGGATGTTTTCCTTAATCAATCCCTTTTTATAATTTTGCCTTAATCTGCCTAACTCTAGGAGCTAAGGCTCATTGTTAACAAGAGGAATAGGGAGGATTAGTCAGGAGAATCCCAACAGGAAACAGATGACACACTCATGATAGGACAGTGTAAAGAAGGCTTCATTACAACGCAGCTATTTACAAAGATATAGGTCAGATACAAGGGAATAACAAGGTAGCCACGTAGACATTGCTACCCCTAGGCCAGAGGAACAAGAAAAAGGAAAGATTATTGGAACACACAAGGCAAATACCATGTAAGGGTAGCCATGTTGAAAGGAGCAGAGACCTTCAGTTGAGGTAACAGCCAGCTCAAAGTCCTCACAGAGAGGAGCCAGGGGACTGACTACACCAACCTTACTTTCTTACTAGGGCTCGCAACTGGCCCAACCCAACCAAGCAAGGGAGCCTATTGCTGCCACCCACTTAGGTGAGCCTCCTGGGACAGAGAGCTAGAAGACAAGAGTGGAGAATGGATCCAGAGGCACACAGAAACTATGACAGGGATTTAAAGGGATATTTATTTGCTCAAAACACACAGCTTCATGCTAATTCCCATTTCCAACAATGAATATATAAGGTAATGTCAATCAGTCTCCCCAACTGAGACCACACCTTAGAGAACAAATTCATGACGCAAAATCCAGTAGCAGTGGGGGTCCATGAATGTTGAGAGATAAGGAAGGTCTGTATTTCAAAAAAACTTTTTGAGCCTTTGGAATGTGCAGATAATGAAAGTCAGTGATACGGTGTGTTTAGAGTCGGCGTTAAGAAACAGGAAAAGACCGTAGCAATAATGAGCAGGTTAACACCTGGGAATATACCAGTGACCTAAGAGACTAAAAACAAACAAAAAAGTTGAGCTTTCTGGACACGGAGTCAGAATCAGTGCAACCTTGATATTTGTATCTAAAAATCCTGCAAGTGATCCCAACACACAATTGTGGTTAAGAGCCACTGTCATGTCCCTGAATGGATAAGCTCCTGGTAGAAATACTAGGGACTCCTGTAAAACATAGAAGAAAGAAAGAAAGCAAGACATTTTGGCCTTTAACTGATTTAAAGAACATGAAGGCATAAAGGATTTGGAGAGTATTTTCTGAAGGCTAACGCCAAGCAATTTGAACGTAAAAGCAACTTGCTCTTTCTCATAGGATTAATGTTTATTATTCATATCAGGCTATTTACAGCTATATACTCTTTGTAAATATGATCTCCAAAGCATACAGAGAAGAGGATATTACTGAGCATTTTCTCAGAATATAACCCTACTGTATCATAAAGTCAATGAAGCCCCATATATGTCAAAACTGTAAAAATAGGTGGCAGAGTCTTTGAGAAGATGTTAGGAAAATGGCAGTCTCAACTCACCTAATAATCCCTCCACTCCTGACTCCACTCTATATATTCTTGAGCCAAACTGCTGCTATGTCCATAGTCACCTAGGTATAGGTAAGACCCTGGCCTCTGCATAAAATGAGAAATGACACTAGCATTTCTTTCTGGGGAGCTGGCCTAATGGAAGCTAGGAAAGAACTAGCAGGGTGGATTGAGTCCTCCCTACCCCCCAAGCTGGAAAAATGCAAGGAGACAAGGGAGAAGGGACAGTATTGTGGCCCCCTCTCTACTGGCAGAAAAGCAACGATCTGTAGCTCAACACACTCACAAGCAGACCTGTACATCCATGAGCACAGCACAGAATAACGTCTATGTGTGTTCAGCCTCTGGAGGGAAGAAGTAGGAGCACCAAGCAAGTACAGAAGTTTTTATAATCAGTAAAAAAGGATTCAAATTCCTTCACTTAAAAAAGACTGACAAATTAAGCTAAACAACAAAAATAAAGCTATATTCTATTTCTAAGAAACACACTATTAAAAAAATGAAGAATGGTTTCATAGAGCAAAGGGCAAAAAAATACCAGGTAAATATCAAGAAAAACAACAGTGGCAAGAAAAATATCAGATAAGTGGAATTTAAAGACGAAAACATGAACCAGAATGAAGAACATTCTATTAATAAAAGGCACAACTTACAAAGATAAAATAGTGATAAACCTAAATGCATCACATGACAGTTAAATATATAAAACACATAAACATAAAAAATTGAGCTAAAATACAATTCTAAGAAGTGATTTTAATATATTCTTACATAACTGAACATACCTAATATGTAAGTAATAAGTAAGTCAAGGGTATATTAAGTAACACTTGATTTCAGAAGGAGGAAAATACAATCCTTGAATATTTATTCCATATATTTATGAAATATTTACAAAAGCAAGTTGTGTATTTGATCACAAAAGAAAAGTTTAAGAAATTTAATGTAACAAATTCTATAGGTCATGTTTTCTGATAATAAAATTACAAATGAAAAAAGTTGATGCCAAAAATATCAAATACTTAGAAGCACATTTACAAATATCTAGATAAACCTTGGTTCAAAAAGTGAAGCTAATTCACAAACTGTCTGAAAGAGGTATACTTCATATCAAATCCTATGAGACTTAGCAAAAGCTATAATGTATAGCTTTCAATGCCTTCATATTTTAAAAACAGATAAAGTGTGAACTTAGTCCTTTGTTTAAAGAAACCATTAAAATAAATGAAACATACATTGGAAGGAGAGCCTGGGTGGCTCGATGAGTTGAGCTTCCGGCTCTTGCTTTCAGCTCAGGTCATGATCTCAGGGCCATGAGATCGAGCCCCACACTGGGCACCATGCTCGTCTGAGAGTCTGCTTGAGATTCTCTCCCTCTCCTTCTGCTCTCGCCCTCTCTCTCATAAACAAATATTTTTATAAATACATAGGAAGAGGGAATTAATAAATCTAAAATGTGGTATTGGTGAAGTAGAAAATAAAATTGATAGATATGATAAATGAACCCAAGAGTTTACTTTGGGGAAAAAAATAAATACCATTCTTTACCTGATTACAGTACAAACAGATCTAACTAGAAAGAGGAAAGGGATAAAATCAGATTCAGGAAAGATCAAACAAAGTGTAAGAGAATATTTCATGCTAATCTGTGACAAATTTTAAACCTATAAGAAATGATTTGCTACTATTATAAAAATAATTTTTCTTACAAGATGTGGATAGACCAGCAACCACAGAAGGAAATGGGAAAGGTGATTTAAATCTACTGTGAACAGGACACAGGATAGGAGGGTCAATGGCTAAGCTCTATCCAATCTTTAAAGAACAGATCATTTCTGTTATTGAAAATATTCTGGCCATGGGAGAGCCTGAGTGGCTCAGTTGGTTGAGGGTCCAATTCTTGATTTTGGCTCAGGTTATGGTCTGAGCATCGTGAGAGCAAGCCCCACGTTGAGATCTGTGCTCAGCGTGGAGTCTGCTTGAGGTTCTCTCTGTTCCTCTCCCTCTGCCCTTGCCCCTGCTTGCTCACTCGCCCTAAGTAAAATCTTTAAAAAATATATTCTGGCCATAGAAATTACAGTTCCCAATTCACTTTATGAAATCAGTGTATCTCTAAGGCCAGAATATAACAAGTAAATAAAAACAATCTCACCCTTAAATATAAAAGAAAAATATCAAAATAAAATAGAACTCTAGCAATCAAATGAATAATACACTATGACTAAGGAAGGCTTATTCCAGAAATGCAAAGGTAACTTACTATTGACAATAACTATAACCTCTCCATGAATTCCTTATCATACCTTCCACTCTCTTACTACTATCTCGATCTTTTTGCTCATTCTCTTTGGTACCAAACTCCTACAACTATTTCCCCCCAACAGGATCTCCAATCCATTGATCATACAACTATATGACTGGCCCCACCCCTCCCCCAGCTTTACTCCATAATCAGTCATTATAATCAGGTCCTTACCTAGGCCTTGGACAGTCTTGCTGTCTCTGGCTTTACACATTTGGGAAACAACAACCCTGCTACGACTAGCACCCTAACCCTCATGCCCTCACCTGAGTATATGATCATGACTAAGGAAAACACATAACTACCCTGAATGGTCACTGAAGTTTGTTATTGAACCTCAAGTGGCCCCGTAACTGCTCAGTAATCGTATCGGATTCCCTAGTGTCGTCACTTTCCCACGTTACATCTCCTCCCTCCTTAAGCCTACAATCTTCAGCTGATGATTATTTCCCATTTCAGTGAGAAAGTTCATCAGCAGACAATTTCAACAGATTCACACTATCATGTACCAATATCTGTTGACATCTATGCCTATACACTCTGCTTTCCTGCCTTTTACTAAAATGCACTCTCATTCCAAGCCAATCCCTTGTGCACTAGATCCAAAAAAACACATACACCTGTCTTCAATTCCTCTTTTTTTATTTTCAGTGTTTCTCTTTTCAACTTTTATTGAGAAAAAATGCTAAGCATACTTAAAAGTTACAATAGCAGAATGAAGATCCATATACACTCCCCCTAAATTCAGTAATTACTAATATTTATCACATTTTCTTAATAGATGTATACATAAAAAAATAAAATGTATGCATGTGCTTTATTACACATGCATGTGTATTCTTTTGGCTGAAGCATTTAAGAGTTCATCTTTATTGTTCTTAAATACATTAGCACGTATATCCTAAAAATATTTCCCTATAGCACTGCAATACAATAACACCCGAAAAATCTACTACTGCTACAATATTACTACTTAATATCCCATATTCAATTTCCCCATTTCTCCCCATAATATCCTTTACAGAATTTTTGGTTATTGATGGTGGTGGTAACAGCCGTGGGGACAGTAGTATTTTAATCTAAGATTCCATCAAGGATCATGCATTACTTTAAATTATTATTTTTGAACTCTGTATTAACTACATTCCAATCAGGCTTTCACCCCAACACTGCACTCCACTGGTGGTTTCTTGTCAAGGTCAATAATGTCTTCCATGTTACCATATCCAATATCCTCTTACTTGGTCTATAACTAGCATCTTGACCTGGCTGATCACATCCTCCTCCTTGAAAAATGTTCTTCCCTTAGTTGCAAGACACCATACTCTCCTGGTTTTCTTCTCTCTAATCATGCCCCTCTTTATCAGTCCCCAGTATCTTAATGTTAGTTCTCTTGTTCTCTTCATCTGTGCTCACTAGCAATCTCAAACAATCTTTTGGCTTAAATACTCTATACAATGACTCCCAATTTCATATCTCTAGCACAGACCTCTCACTTAAATTCCAAACTCATATATCCAACTGTCTTCTGAACAGAATTTCAGAAAGATACTCTGAAAGAAAAGGGAAAAGAGGGGGAGAAGTCTCTTATTTTCAACAAATATTTAAGTCTTTCAATTTGTATTTGCCCTTAAACTGGTTCCTAGATGAGAAAATCTATCATTATGAAAAATTCAATTACCCAAAATCAAAACATATAATGCAATTCCAATTAGAATTTCAACAGGTGGGGTTATTCTGGAATTGGATAACCACCAAAGTTTATATAGATTAATAAATGACTAAAAAGAACCAAAAAGAATATGAAAAAGGAGACACAAGATACAGGGCACATGAAAGCCCCTGTAATCAGATCAATGCAGTAATGGTAAGAATATGGGTAGTAAGGAGGGCACGTATTGCATGGTGCACTGGGTGTTATACGCAACTAACGAAGCATCGAACTTTACATCGGAATCCGGGGATGTACTGTATGGTGATTAACATAATATAATTTAAAAAAATCATTAAAATAAATTAAAAAAAAAGAAAATGAATCAGAGAGCAAAAAAAAAAAAGAATAGACTTTTCAATCATAGAACAGAACGAAATACAGAAATAGATCATAGTGTATATGAGAGTTAAAAATAAAACAAAGGTGGAAGACAGATAATTACTATTTAATGATGCTGCCATAGCTGACTATGCATCCAGAAAAATAAAACTGTTCCCCTATTTTATACAATATGTAAAACTGAATGTTAAGTAATTAACAGGTTCAACATACCATGAATAACAAAATCTTGCAAAAAAAAAAATGGAGTCTACATCAAAGTAACCCTGGAAGATACCATTTTAATAAAATGACAACGCAGAAAGATAGACTATGTGTTTACAACACAGAGCACATCCAAAAATGAATGTGCAGAACGTGCAGGAAGGAGTTTGTAAAATTTTATTCTTTCTGAAGGTTTTTGGTGGCTCCTTTGAAAGGGATTTGTTACATACTCATAGTTTTATGAGCTGTCATTTGGTAAGGATACAGGAATGGTTTCCTAGGGGCCCAAGGTAGTTGTTAGTCTTTGGGCTGGGAAAACAGATATACCCCCTTGCCAGTTTACCCCCATGGCTAAGGGTTACTGCTAAGATGTAGTCTTCTCTGCTGTGCCAGTCCACAACCCCTCCCCCCACCAAGAAAACACCACATGAAAGAAATACGAACTCCAAGGTCTCCCCAAGTGAAGATCATTATTTTTTAAAAGTTCCTTCAGAGTAAATTCAAAACTAATAGAAAATGACCAAGGGATCTATAGATAATCCAGAGAAGGACAATTCCAAATAGCCATCAATATGTGAAAAGAGGCACAATCTCTTGGTGTAATCACTATGGAAAACATCGTAGAGTTTCCTCAAAAAGTTAAAAATAAAACTACCGTAGGATCCAGCAATCCCTTCTGGGTATTTATCCAAAGGAAATGAAAACACTAACTTGAGAATATATCTGCACCTATATGTTCATTGCAGCATTATTTACAAAAGCCAAGACATGGAAACAACCTAAGTGCCCATCGATAGATGAATGAATAAAGAAAATGTGTGTATACACACACACAAACAAATATTATTCATAAAAAAAGAAGGAAATCCTGCTATTTGTGACAACGTGAATAGACCTTGAGGGCACTGTGCTAAGTGAAATAAGTCAGCCAGAGAAAGCCAAATACCATATGATCTCACTTACATGCGGAATCTAAAAAACAAAAACCTTATAGATACGGAGAAGAGACCGATGGTTTCCAGAAGAAGCAGTTGGGTAAGTGGGTGAAATGGATGAAGGTGTTCAAACAGTATGAACTTCCAGTTATAAAATAAAAGTCCTGGGGATGTCACAGATAGCATGCTGACTACAGTTAATACTGTATTGTATATTTGACAGCGACTAAATCTCAAAAGTTCTCATCCCAACTATGTGAGGTAATGGGTGTTAACTAGACTTGTTGTGGTGATCATTTCACAATATTTACAAATATCAAATCATTGCAGTGTACACCTGAAACTAACAATAAATGTCAGTTATATCTCAACTTTTTAAAAAGGTACAAACTCATTTGTAAGGACCTGAAAACAGCACTTGAGATCTAGCAGACAGACAAAAACTAAAAATAACAATAATACCTATTACTGGCAGGGATGAGGAGGAAATGGTAGAAATGGGAAATGTTGCAACCTTAAGCTATGCATGGACAGAGGGGTTACTGTAAAAATATTTCTTAGTAAAATTCTTGAATTAACATTTTTTTAAAAGCTGCATCAAGGGGTGCCTGGGTGGCACAGCAGTTAAGCGTCTGCCTTTGGCTCAGGGCGTGATCCCAGCATTATGGGATCGAGCCCCACATCAGGCTCCTCCGCTATGAGCCTGCTTCTTCCTCTCCCACTCCCCCTGCTTGTGTTCCCTCTCTCGCTGACTGTCTCTATCTCTGTCAAATAAATAAATAAAATCTTTAATAAATAAATAAATAAATAAATAAATAAATAAAAAATAAAAGCTGCATCAAAACAGTAGCCCCAAATGGAAGTGGATATCTTCCAAGTAGCTCTGTTTACCCAGAGAAATGCCCAAGATCCTGGGAGAGGAGACAGAACGAAGAGCTAGAGAAGGAGAAGGAAAGGTCAAAGTGGCCAGAAGCTGTCTCTATTCTACCCTGAGATTGCCTCCCAGCCATTTAGCCAGAACACTAGCAATTTCCTGAAGGACTGAAAACAAAAACAAAAACACATCTCACCAGGAGTAATGAGTACTGTTTTCCAATACAATTAAAATCCTTTTAACCGCCCTGACAGCTACCAGCACACAAATAAGTTATATTACAGTTATCTGTAGTTTGGAATTTATTTGCCCATAAAAAGTCTTGATAAATCTCGTAAAGCAGCTCAAACTTAAATCACTTTGACAAGAAGAGAAAATGTAAAATCTTGTTACTAAAGTTCATTATTTCAGCATCATTCTGTGTCTGCCTTGAAACCTAAACTGCATTTGTAATATTGTTTCAATGGTCTTGGTCATCTCTTACGTAGGGTATGTACTCCTGACCCCGCCCCCGACTCTCCAGTAGGAGAATAATGAGATCAACATCTACTACTTAACCTTGGTCAAGTTCAAGATACTTTTTGCATGCATCATTTAATTTAATCCTCATACAACCCATGATATAGATATTATTATCCCCATCTTCCTTAAACAAGGCAATAGATTCCAAAATACCTGTCTTCAGCCGTGTAACCAATAGGTGGCTGAGGGAGACATATCTGACTCTGAAGCCATGGTCTTACCTGCTACACCACCAAAGTTCCAGTGTTCTGCCTCCAGAACCCCAGGTCACACACCACTGTCCCTGGGGTCCTAGACTATGTGCCAAACCAAATTCTAGAAACACCAGGCTCCCAGACCTTTACCACCACACCATGCTTTGTTCACAACCACTGACCCAGAAGAGAATATGTGGGCATCCAAGTAACACATCTCTGCTCCTGAGAACATTCTTTGGGACAAAATGGATCTTCCGCTCCAATGTACGGAATAAATTCTAGATCCATTGGCGAGCTCCTGTCTGGTGTTTGGTTGCATCTGTGGAGGCTGTAGAGACAAGGATTATGTTTCAATTTCTGCCGAAATTTAACCAGGGTCCAACTGGCTGTAGACACCCCACATTCGGGAACGCTTTGATTCATGAATGTCTATGATCTTGCACGCTAGCCCCACATGAATCCAGCACACGAGGTTCTTGTTTAATAGGTGACCTTCTCAAAATAGCCTCAGATATTAGCTCTCCCTGCAAGGTCTCTCTGGGGAAGCTTAAGAGACAGATTTGCCTCTCAGCTTTCCAAATCCTTTGTTTGGGGTTTCAGAAAATAACCCACAATCCAGCACTCCCTGGACCTATCATCGCTTTACTCTTTAGAAAGTTGAATCACTTGGAGCTTTGTACTATATTCATTTTCACTGATCTCAGTTTTTCCCCTTTCTTCATTTTTTCCAGTGAAAGGGCCATTTTCCCACATTTTGCCTAAGGCTCTGTCTCATGAGAGGTGATAATAACTAAGTTAAGTGCTGAAAACTTCCAAGATGTTTCTTGTGGATCATTTTGGGCTGTTGCTTTCCTTCTTCCTAACACAAAAGATGAAAGGACAGGATGTTGTCGAGATTCTCTTAACAGGTATACAGCTGAACCAAGATGAGCTCATTTCCTATTTTGGGAGAAATGGAATTTTTAAGAACTGAATTTCTCAAGTGATATCATCATCCTGTGGGGGGAAAGTCTAGGAGACAAAGGACTCCCAGGACGCTCTTCAAACAAAGAGCTCTGCAAGCACAGAGGCAGACCGACCCATGTGGAAAGGCAAAGCGAGCCAGAGGTCAAGTTGGCCACACCTGAACTCTGAAGGCTTCTAAGAGGAAGAATTGGGCAACAGCATTAAGTCAATGAGAAAACACATTCATTCATTCATTCATTCATTCATTCATTCATTCATTCATCTACACTAGTCATTAAAGATCTACTACATTACGCTAGGCGCTAGGATAGCAAGATAATTAAGACTCAGTTCTTACCACCAAAGAACCACCACCACCCCCTGCCCCACTCAAAGCCAGTGGCTTCTAGCATTTTCTGTCATGTTGCTTCTATTTTAATATCAAAAACTTTGGTGAGGGTAAGGATAGTAAATCCATTCTTAAAATCCATTGGTTGGGAAAATACTTATGTCTATGGACTTAGAGATTCCTTATAGTAAATTGGGGCAGTACTTGGGTGCAGAGAAGCACTGGGTCCATGAGATGAACAATAAAAACAACACAATGAAAGACAAACCTCCTGAGACAGGACTTGCTTTCTGAATTAAAAACTACTGACCTCTGGGCCCACTGCACTCACACAAACATCTACTAATTCTGTGTCTGATGCCCTGAATTCCTTATTAGTAATAGCTCTGTGCCATACAAAGTACAATCAGAATCATCATCTTGCACTTTCCAGTGTCCCCGTGAGATAAGGATTATTAACAGCAACTAAGAATCAGACCGCTGAGGTGGCTTGCACAAGATCCCTGAGCTAGGCTGGCAGAGCCATTCCTCCACCTCACCCATGATTTTTACAATTCCGACATGCTTTTTATGACATCAGGCTGGTCCTGCTAATAAAGGCCAAGCATAACCCCCCAAATATATGAGGTATGTCCCATATTACAAACGGGAGGAAGGAAGAAAGGGGGAGGGAAGAAGGAAGGGAGAAAGAAGAGGCAGATACTTAGCTAAGTCCTTTTTATAATTTCATCGTCCCCCTCACCTGCCCACTTACATAATTATTTTACAGACAGTTTTATATATGGGGAAACGAAAACTCAGATTGAATCGCTTGCCCAATGTCACACAGCCTGTAAGAAATGAAGCCAGAACTAAATCGCAAGCCCACACTCCTAGCTCCTTACCTCCCTGCCTAGTATGGTTCATGTGGGCAACTTTTGAGGAACTCACATAACATCTGAGGATCATTTTTTTCATCCCTCAAATGGGACATTAGCAGAAACTACCATTTTTTAAAAGATTTATTTATTTGAGAGCGAGAGAGAACACAAGTGCTGGGGAGTGGGGGGGAGGCAAAGGGAGAGGTAGAGAGAATCTTTCAATCAGACTCCTTGCTGAGTGTGGGGCCACCTTGGGGCTCGACCCCAGGACCCTGAGATCATGACCCAAGCTGAAGGCAGACACTCAACCAACTGACCCCCCAGCTCACCGAAATGACCATTTCTTAAGCATACTTTGCCTACTTTTTCAGAGCTCACAAATGTGCTGCATGTTATGTATTTTAGCCCCATTTTACTGGAAAAAATTAGATCTCAAAACAGCAAATCAAAGGCAGCGTCCAGATTTGAACCCAAGACTCTCTCCTACCACAACTCAAGCACTTCCCACTATCCTGTGCCATCTCTCCAGAGAGCACACAGGCGCATGGCGGGGAACAAATGAGACCATGAACTTGAAAACCCTTCATAAAGCATCCATTGGTACATGAATGTCATATATTATTGGCATTAGTAATAGTTATATTTCCGTTATTCAGCTGGGATATTAGACAGAGGTTAGAGACGGAATAACTTGCCCAAGATTACGTTTCAAAGAAATGAGAGTTGGATTTGTATTCCAAGTTTTAAGCCCTAGCCCAGTGTCCTGTTCCCTTCGTGCTGTGACTCAATGTCCTTTTGCTCAAACTGCTCAGCGTTAGAAGGCGGGCAACGCTAACCGGCTGTGGGACTCCTACCGCACACTCCCGGAAAGGACTTTTCTCCCTTCTCCCCAGCACTGGGATCACAGAGCTGCACCCAGGTTTCGTGTTTATAATGACCTGCCACATCTTTACAACCACAACAATAAAACCACATTTTGAAAGGTCATCTCCATGCTCAATGGCTACTTATGGAAACACTGACTCCAATAAGATCTGTGAAAAGTCACCTCGGTTGTGCAAGCCACTTGCGGTGGTGCTGTGGTCATCGTAGATTTGGGGCAAATGGTGTTTTTTCATGTCATCATCCTTTCAACAAATGTCTCAACCACTCCTTCCACAGGGAAGGACTCTAATGACCTAAGGAACTTCAGGGCTACTAACACCATCTTCATAATCAATTCATGCTGTCAAGATGCTTCCAGGAATTGTACAATTCAGCAACTGAGGTTTTCAAAACAAATAAAAAGACCAAGTTCTCAAGGGTTGGATTTTCCCATGGGAGGATCCAACATCCCGCAGGATGTTTAGTGCCAGATTTATCAGGATACTTCCAACCCTGCATCTGATAGGAAGTGTCTGGAGAATAAAATCATCTCTTTCTCCTCCTGGACTTAAACAGCTGCGACCTCGCCACTCCCAGACGCCACGGAATTAGCATTAGCCTCTGCTACTTGCAAGGAGATCACCAGATAAGCCTGTGGGGGGAGGGGGTTATGCATATATTTGAAAATGAAATTCCTCCAGCAACTGTAGTCCCACCAAACTTTTTCTCTAGGTGACTCCTTCACAGGCATTAATCTTCCTCGAACGTGCTCATTGATTTTCTAGTGATTTTTGTGATAAATTATGGGTGCCCACAACAGACTCTCCTCACAGTGACACTATTCATGCAGTTCATTTGGGGTGAGGCACCCCCATGAAGCAGGTAGGGCACATTCCACTGATTCTTAACTCATAGGCGGTTTTCAGGAATGGCATGTATTTCTGGTCAACCTTTGTCCTAGAAAAGCCACAGCACGTATATTCTCACGCCATGTGAGAAATCAACTGTTCTCTCTCTGTGCTCCCACAGCATTTTGTTCTTGATTTGTAGAAGCTTCTGGTTTATCTGTGTGCGTGTCTGTCTCCTTCATAGCCTGGGAGTTCCCTCAAGGGCAGACCAAAGCCACAGCTAATTGATTTCTTATATTTGCATCATCAAGCACAATGCCAGGAGTCCAAAAAATGTCACATGAATGAACTGTTAACTAACTAATATGAGCCCAAGAATATACACTGTTGTTGGTTTTCAATGGACAGGGTTCAGCAACGTGACCATCTGGATAGACTATGTAGGTTAGGCCAATTTGTGTAACTTGTGTTCCTTTGATCTGTCATTAACCAAATGGCTGGATCTCATAACTGACGGACAGAGCCATGGTTCTGAAAGAATACTTGTCAGCAATGCAAACCACTCCAATCACTCTGGGGTCAGTTCCCCAACCTCAGCTCTAAGACAAGCTCTCAGACAAAACCCACTAAAACTCTAGAGTGAAGTCCCCTGTGTTTCTCTTTTCACCTAGAATAGAGCACTTTAGTCAATGGCTCATTGCCAATCTTTCTCTTCATCAAAACCCCACAGAACATCGCCTCTCAGCATTGACACATCCCTTTGCTTGACAAACTCCCCTTCTTCCAACAGCTGTGACTCATTCCCCACCAGTGTCACATGAAGATGACCAATTGTCCTAGGCTCTGTGGGTTATGAAAAAGCAGCTTGGCACGGAGACAGCCTGCTCTCCCAATTCCCAGTCACAAGCCTATTTGGCTATCTATCCTCAATTCTGCCTTTTAATTGCTCATCACCCACTTCTCATTCACTCTTCTCTGTGACCCTACACAGAGGTTCAGAGTCAGAACCAAGGGAGATGGGTTAAAGAGTCCACCCAAGCATTTTACAATTACTCAGAGGCTGACAACTTTGGCCCCTCACCATGTTCCATAGTGAAATCTTGTCATTTGAAGAAGGATGAGGATGTTGAAGGAAGAATTAAGTAAAAATGAAAATTAAGATGAAAAAACACAGCAATCATCATTCTAATAGGTCAATTTGACAGAAGCACACTGAAATTTTTTAGAAAGACACGCCCCCCCCCAAAAAAAGATTCAACTGCACGGAGTCAACAGAATGAAGGGTGCTTTGGATTAGAAAACATTTCATGATGCTTCCACTGGTTCTGAAACACTTATGAATCCATATGACAGAAACTTTTATTTTAAGATTTTATTTATTTGAGAGAGAGAGAAGAGAGCACAAGCCAGAGGGAGGGGAGGCACAGAGGGAGAAGCAGACTCCCCGCTGAGCAAGGAGCCCGACGCAGGCTTTGATCCCAGGACCCTGAGATCATGACCTGAGCCGAAGGCAGATGCTTAACTGACTGAGCCACCCAGGCACCCCTAAAAGAAAATTTTAAAAGTAACAGAAACAGGATGCTGTGACTCGAATATAATTTTCTATTCCACAAACTGAAAGAACAGATTGCTGGGGATACTAAAAAAACAGTTTTAAAAACCAAACAAAAAAACCCTTGTGTTTTCCGTGCCCCAGTTCTGAATCAATTAAGAGGCACAAAAAAGAAGTATATAGAGATTTAAAAATCATCTTTTTCATCAATCTCTTTTTGGAGAATGCGGCTTACAGGCACAGTAATGAGCCCTTTGTTACTGAAGACTAGAAGCAGGTGAATATAAGGCTGGAAAAACACAGGCTTTCTAGTTAGGAGCTTGTCCCTGTAAAACTTTCAGTGTGAAGAAGCAGGTCAGAGCGTGTTTACAGGCTGCCAAATCTCTTCTCTACCCCCATCACTCCTCCACTGCCCCCCATACATACACGGCAAACAGAGACTGACCTACTTCCTCGTCTTCTTCCTCATCCCCAGCTTCCTGATCCCAAATGTATTCTCCCTAAGACACTCCCTCCCGAGGAAGATGTGTGTGAGGCCAGGGTGTTCTGCTCATAGAAATTCCTCAACACGGAAGCAAACATCAATACTGAAGAATGGTTCTTAACAATATAGGTGTTATAATCATTCACCCCAAAAGAATCTGCTGATTGCCTCACTGGCAACAAACTTTGCCCTGGGCATTAAGGGGAACAGTAAAGGAAGAGGAGGAGTCTACCGTTTGTTGAGCAGAGGCAAATGCCAAGCACCATGTGAAGGGCCCTTGGGCATCTATCTACCATTTCATTTAATCCCTGCGGTTCTGAGCTAAGTATTACCATCCTCTTTTTTCTTTTTACAGATGAGGAAACAAAGGCTTGGAAAGATTGTAGAGAAGACGTAACTTTACAGCCAGTTCACAATGCAAAGTAAACAGGAACGAAATGATTACAAGGCCAACAGCAAAACCCATCATCTGTACTGAATACAAAGTGAACGAAAAGTAAAGACTATGGTGTTTAGAAGAAGATCATAATATATGGAACAACGACCTGCAAAGCCAGAGAACAGAGGGCGAAATGGGATCACGAACTGACTGTAGCTGGGCTGGAGATGGGCGTGGGGAATGGAGCACGGAGAGAGGCTCCCAAGGTAAGGGAGGAAGTCAGACATCTTTGACCTGGTGGCCTGGAGCACAGCTGTGAGGGGTAGCAGGCATTCCCAGTGAAGTGTTCTCCTGCATTTAGACCCTTATCAGCTCTTACACTCCAGAGAGGTTGAAGGAGGAAAGTCAGTCTGAGGAGGGGACCGGGTGGGGGAAGAGACAAATGAGTGTGGAAAGTTTCCTGGTTTCCGTTGCCTCATAAACCATATGAATTGATATTTTACTATCGTCCATCGCACTGGGTGACGATCGTACACTGTTGTCATGAGCCAGTGTTAATGCTAAACAGTTATTCATTTCAGACTCAAAGGACATTCTCTGCAACCGTTCAAAAAGGGAAGGACTTTGTCAACTTAGTATTTGGCTATTGTAGAAGACCAAATAGCTTTAAAAAAAATAAATAAAGGACACACTTGTTTATCCTAGGAAAAAGTAAGCTGGTCCTTAAAACTTGGCCACATAGATCTAATAACAATACTGCCACCTTCTAAAGGAATTTGGGTAATGACAGCAGAACCCAGTTGCAGAGTTCTGCAAAGCTGCCTCATGTGTAAAAAATTATTTTTATTCTAATTTTATAGGTAATGAAACCAAAGCTTAGAGAATCAAATCCATTTGTTGTCATGTGTCTTGAAGACAGTAGGTTGAGATTGCAGTCCAGGATTCTCGGACTTCAAAAAATACTCCAAATATTCCACCATGTGATCCAAAAAAATATGACACAAAGATACCTAGAAAATTCTTAACGGACTCTGAAGATCTTTGATCAAATGCCTCTTGTTTTGTGAGTGAAATTGAGCAACCATCCAAATTACCAAAAGTTTTGGTAGTTTTTTTTTTTTAGCCACTTGTGGATCCATAAAAGAAATCTATTTTATATTTTCTTCTATTAATAGGGGGAAGAGAAGCACTAGGACAAAATTGTGCTGATAAATGTTAAACACTCAGATCTTTCAGGGCCTTTCACAACTTGATGGGTTTCTGTGATGCGAATACTCCCACCGCAATTTCCAGCGACTACTATGAGGTCATTAAATGAAGACCTGGGTAGAGATACGCATCATCAGCTCCTGCGAGCCACACAGGGGGTCCAGCACACCACTGCCTACAACCGTCAAACTGAATTAATCAATAATCCTTGGATTTCTTCACAGGCTCCGTCATTACATCACTGACAGAGCACCACATACAAATAGGCTCCAGGGGTGACATTTATCAGACTAAGGATTGGAAATGGAATTGGTCTCACTTGCAAATGAACATATGAGCCCGTATAAAGGAATCTCAGCTTTCCAAATCACATCAGAACTGCCGACTGGAGGTCTTAGCTTGGGAAAGTAAGTCTCCATGTGGGAAGAGGTGAAGGAGCTGTGGCCTTGATCTGACCCTTGGCTTTGCCCCTTTCCCTGCAAGGAAGAGCCTTGAATCCCCAGGGCTACCATTTCAGTGGCCCCTGTGGTGAGCTGCCTTCCTTTAACACTGTTCCCCCTTAGCATACTTCAAATTTTCCAAATCCTTTCATTTAACAGAGAAAGCAAGAAACACAAAGAAGCTGGGTTTCGGTCTTACTTTGGTTTGCTTGGGCCCAGGACTCAACAGACCCTGTCCTACTTTGTCTGAGACACTCAACCCTCAAGCCCAAAGGGCTATACAATGGAACAGCCTCCTCCCTGCTCACTTCTAACTTTAAGCCTGTTTTCACAAAGCTACCATGTTAGACCCCACCACCTTGTAGCCCCCTTTGAAAGGTCTCAAATCTTCACCCATGCTTAAGACCAAACGTGAGATTAATTGAATTAATTCCCACCTGAAATCATTTCATGCTCTCTTCTTGTACCATTTTCTGACCTGAGCCATAACTCTTCCTCATATCAGAATCATATCATATCAGAAAAGCCATCACCCCCTCTGAAGATACAACCCCACCTCCTACAGACTCATAACGTTTTCTTTAAAATACACAACAGCCATAACATACTAATAATGAAAACCGCACAAGTTCCACGATGGAGGTATTGTTCCCTCCCTCTGGTTGACCCGTGGCCTAAGCCATCTCCCCCCTCCTTCATCATCTCCATGCTTTAGGAAACCAGAATGCTGGAGGTTCTCCAGGTTGGAAAGGGAGATGGTCCTCCCTCTGATGTTCAAAATAAAAAAATTTAAAATTTTAAAAAAACGCCTTCCTTCCTTGAGGATCAGGTCAAGCTCTGTAGCATATTGACCCCAAGTCAATACTCTCCTCAAAGTAGCCCCGAGGCAGTGGCATACATACTCCCTAAAGTCCCCCTGATACTAAACATCACTTGGAGAATTGGAACTGCACTTTGAGAATCGCCTTCAAAGTGATGGCTCACCCAAGACTGTCAATTAGGAGTTAATTTTTCTCACCCGTCCTATACACTGTACTTAGATCTTGAACAAAGGCCAAAGTGTTGTCATTGCTCAGCATATTCAAAACACTTGCCAGGCAACAGTATCTCTGCCACACACCACACCCCCGTACCCGCCCCCATCTCACACAGCCCCTGAGACAACTTCTAAGGACACCTGAGCTTATTTTTACAACTGCAGCTTCTATCGTTGTTCACGCTCTCCCAGTTGTTCCGTAACGAAATGGCTAGAGAATGGACCGTAACACGTGGTGTGATCAAAGCACAGGCTGGTACTCCCCTCCGATGGGCCCGAAAGCCAGGATACTGGAGACTGAGAGGGACCCAAAGAAGACATCTCACCCATCTTCTGACCTCAAGTCAGTTTCTTCCCACATTAGGGCTCTCAGAGACGGAGCTGGACCAGGCCAGCTCACAATATCATAGTGTAGCCACTTGCTGCTCCACGCGCATGCCAGGCAAGGTTCCCCTTTATACCATTCACACCAGCCAAAATCGCTCTTATACAGAGCTAACTCTCTCCCCTAAGTTTCTGCTTCCATATCAGTCTGTATGCTGCAATCCTTATTTAAAATTGTCATCATTCTCCACTTCTGTCTGGATTCCTGCCAACAGCGCTCTATTCCTTTTCTTCATATAACTGTCACCTTCTACTATATAATGGATTTATTTATTACACGTGTTATTTATTCTCTGCCCTACCTACTCCCCTATTAGAAGATATTTTTTAGAAGGCAGGGATTTTTGTCCCTGTTGTTAACTGAATATCCAAAGTGGTCAGCCTAGAAGCCAGCACATAGTTGGCGTTCAGAAATAGGTGTTGAATACATGAATGCTAGCAGAGACCCTCTTACCCTAACTGCAGCCCTCCCCACATATGCTCAACGGATGGTCATCATGTTTTTCCTTGACCAGTTATCCTCTGTCAGGTTTCCATTGCCCTGGAGATGGTAGACACTAAAGCCAAGTGTTCTCGTGAACACATGTATAGGATTTTTCTCATCTTGCCTTTTCTGCCAGAACCACACACACAGTTAATACCTACTGTCCACAGCATCATCAACACACACACTGAGCTGGGAAAGATAGGGGAGAAGGGGTGGGATAGGGAATGTGGAATACACGTGCGGGTCAGAGATTCTGCAGGTAACACAAGACAGTGCCTATGTACGAGTGGAAGGGGGGGAGCTGAGGGAGGCCACGTTCCACCATCCCCGGGCCTGCACCCCCTGGGAGAGGAGGGATTCCACCCATCAATTACCACGCCTCCCCGAGCCAGCAAAAATAAATGCGCCGAAAGCTCAGTCTCCATGTGAGTTTTCACCATGTGGTTTAGCTCCCTCTACAAGCTTCTCCCCAAAGGAAAAAAAAAAAAAAAAAAGAAAAGAAAAAAAAGAAAAGAAAACTTTCACTTTTGTCTTAAACCTTTAGGACTGCAAAGAAAGGCTAAAGATGAGAAAGTACTATGGTTGGGGGTTTTCCCCCTATTCTCTTTTATAAAAGAGCCTAAAGTTTGAAACTATCAGTGAATTGAAAACCATGATTTGAAACGCAGGCTAGCACCATCGCCCCTATAGGGTTTTCCTGTCGTTTGTAGAGTTATTCCAGGTGCACATGAAGTAGGACCATAAAATGGAATCTACACTCCAGCACCACCCTGGGCTGGAGGTAGCGAGAGGAAGATCATCCACTATTGGGCAGGGAGACAAAAGGCACAGGATCCATGTGTCTGCCAAGGACACTTCTGTTCCACTCATCACCTTCCAGTACCTTCAGGACCATCATCAGAAGGAAACTGAAAGCCCTCGCCTTTCTCCGTAAGCAGCTTTAATGGAGTTCCCATATCCATGTACCAAAAATGCTACTTTTAAAGTTGTATTAATCTTGATGTCTTGTTAGTATTAAAGGGGGCTCTAACAGCATGATTGTCTATGTAAAAAAAAAGAAAATCTAGTGGCATCTATAAAAATCTACTAAATATAGTGAGTTTACTAAGGTCTCAGGCTATAAGAGCAATGAACAAAAATCAACTATATGTCTGTATGCTAGCAACAAAAAATTGGAAATTAAAATTTTAAAAATACTACTTATAATAGCAGTAAACATATGGAAACTTATAAATATCACAAAATAGGTGCAAGACTTGAGATCTACAAAACACTGCAGAGAAATTAAATCAAATTTAAGTAAATGGTGAGATATAATATGTTCACGGTTTGAGAGACTTATTAAAATGTCAGTTCTCCCCCAATTGAGCTATAGACTCCAATACAATTCCAATCAAAATCCCAGCAGGTTTTTTTTTTTTTTTGTAGACATTGGCAACCTGATTTTAAGGTTTATCCAAAAATGAAAATGACCTATAATACCCAAAACAATTTTGAAGGAAAAAAAGAAAAGAAAAAAGTTGGAGGACTAATACTGTCTGATTTCAAGCCTTATTATAAAGTTACAGTAATCAAGACATTGTGATATCAGACTCAACAAAGACAAACAGGTCAATGGAACAGACATAAGTTCCATATAGGTCTTAGATATAATGACAACTGATTTTTGACAAATGACCAAAAAAACCCAACTCAGTTGACAAAGAATACTATTTTCAACAAATGATGCTGGAACAATTGGATATTCACATGTAGAGAGATAATATTTAATTTATACCTAACGCCATATATAAAAATTAACTCCAATTATAGACCCAAATGCAAACCTTAAACTATAAAACAGAAAAAAAAAGCATAGACTGTGACTGTGGATCAGGGAAAGATTTCTTAGAAACAACACCAAAAGCATGATCCATAAAAGAAGAAATGATCATTTGGACCTTACCAAAACTTAAAACTTGCTTTTTTTTTTTTAATTTTTAATTTTTTATTTTTTAATTTTTTTTATTTTTTAATGATTTTTTTATTATATTATGTTAGTCACCATACAGTACATCCCCGGATTCCGATGCAAAGTTCGATGCTTCATTAGTTGCGTATAACACCCAGTGCACCATGCAATACGTGCCCTCCTTACTACCCATCACCAGCCTATCCCATTCCCCCACCCCCTCCCCTCTGAAGTCTTCAGTTTAAAACTTAAAACTTTCTGAAAGACTGTTTAGAAAATGGAAACACGTCACAGAGTTGGAGAAAATATTTTCAGATCGTAAGTCTGATAAAGGACTTGTATCCAAAATATGTAAAGAACTCTCAAAATTAAGTAACAAATGTTTTTCTTTTTTAAATAGGCAAAGGATTTGAACAGATACTTCACCGAAGAAGATAAATCGATGGCAAATAAGCACAAGAATATGTTCAAAGTCGTTAGTTATTACAAAAATATCAATTAAAACCACAATAAAATATTAATACATGCATTTTAAAATGGCTGAATTGAAAAAGACTAACTATACCAAGTGTTGGTAAGAATATGGAAGAACTGGTAAAACTATAAAATGGTTCAACCATTCTGGAAAACACTTTGGTGTTTCTTTAAAAGCATTCAGTTCCTTAGAAAGTTAAGCACTTGTTATGATCCGGCCACTCCACTCCTAGGTTCTGGCCCAAGAGAAGTAAAACCATATGTCCATGAATAGGAATGTTCATAACACCTAGTTTGTTCATAGCAGAATTCAATGACCAAAAGCTGGAAACAACCCAAACACCTATCAACAGGTGAATGGATAAACACATTGTGGCATATTGCCACAATAAAAATGAATTAAGTATTGATATAAGCATAACATGAATGAATCTCAAAATAATCATTCTGAGTGAAAGAAGCCAGACCCAAAAAAAAAAAATGTATTGTATTCATACAAAATTCTAGAACATGCGATCTAATCTATAGTGACAGAAAGCAGATCAGCGGTTGCAAAACGATGGGGGGATACAGAGGGGGGTGGGAGGGAGAGATTACAAAGGGGCGTGAGGAAATTTAGTGGGATGATGGATAGGTTCATTATTTTTATTGTGCTGATAGTTTCACAAGCATATATATATGTCAAGGCTTATCAAATTGTACACTTCAAATATGTAATTTACTGTATATAAATTATATTTCCATGAATCTGGGTTTTTTTTAATTTCAAACAAACTTTTTTTTAGAAAGAATGTTCTAAAGAGATGCTAATATCCCAAAGCCTTAGCATGTGATCTCTCTTATCAGCTAATACCTTACTAGGGAAAGAGAATGAATGATTACTAAGGATAAAACTCCTAACTTTTCCAAGAACTTACCCTAATGTCACACTTGCTAGGAAACCCAAAACTCTGACTCAAGTTTTGACGATGGTGTGTAATACTGAATCCACTCTGAGAAATGTTCTGTTTACTCAAAGTTTCCACACAAGCCCATATAAAATTAAAGGGTGGGTACTAGCTGGCCTGGAGCAGTTTTTCTATTTATGCCCCTTATCCTTCGATTTCTCCCCTCTCTCTACCCAGGTCCTCAAAGTAAGTATCAATCAATTCAAAACAACAACAATAGGATAATTTTCTGGATCCCAATTAGCCATCTTAACCTCTTGATGCTTCCCCAAGGCCCAGAGGGGTAAGGTTCTTACATAGTCAGGACCTGGGCATGCTGTGTGGACGTGGTCTCATCTTTAGACCACCCCCAGCTTACTGAACCACAAAGAGGACATCTGGTCTTCACTGAAATTCTTGGGCTTGAGAAAGTTCAGCTCTACCGTTCATGTCAATTAGAGTAAGTACCACTGATCATAAATGAAGAGTGCTCTAGAGACTGGGGAAACAGAAATGTGTCACGTCCTATCATTTTCCAAATAGCCTCTAAAGATTCCCCATCCCATGAGCTGAGTATATGAAGTTCAGCACTGCACGGGTGCCCAGTCCTGGCAGCCAACCAACTTAACTGGGAGCGTTCCAAACACCAAGCTGAGCGAGGAGAGGGAAGGGAAGGACACCGAACCTCTCTGTGCGCTTTTCATTAACAAGGTGAAGCGTTTCTGGCAGAGTCAGATTTCTGGAGAGGAATCATCAGTTAGCCAGCAGAGACCATTTCAAATCCTGCTTCCTGTCAGATAGCATCCTAACTCATGACGAAATGCGAGGCGAGCTCCAAAGCTACAGTGAGAGTCGGCAACTTGGCCGCCGGCACAGTGTGGGCAGCCCGCAGCAACTTTGACCTCCTTGCACTGAAATGAGAGGAAACTGTGATCCAGGGCTGACATTTCCGCAGAGCATCGCCCAGCTCTCCCAAGAGGGGGACCACAACTCACTGATAATGGGGCTTTGAAGTGTCTGGCCCAGGGCCAGGAAACATTGGAAGTGTCCTTTGGAGAGTATCTGTTTTAGATTACTCCCAGTTTATAGGAAGCCACACATGCTAACTTGAGCCTTTCTCCTGTCTTCAGAGTGCAGGGGCTTTCGAAGATTGATCGCAAGGCTGCTCTTTTGGCTCGGAGTTGAATGGCAGGCCTACTGGGTTTGGGTGGTTTGGTTTGGATTTTTTCCCCTTCTGCGCTGCATTCTAACCCTACGTATATCTCCCCTCCAACGGTCTTAATTCTCACATCACATGGGACATTCTATTTCTCCTTTTTCTCTATTTCAAAAGGTGTTTCCACAACAGAAACCTAAACCTACCTGACAATTAAACGCTAGCCGGAAGTGCCTCCTTTCCATACCACTGGGGGGGTGATGGCTCACATGACGTGCCCCAAAACAGCGGAAGCAGCGCCCTCATTAGAACTTAAAAAGCCCAATCCACTTTATAACGGGATTCCGCCACTCAGGTCAAAACAATCAGAAATTGGTTCTGCTAAAACGTGTAGCTGTTAATTCTTCCAACACATCCAAACTGATTTGGCCTTGATTGCTCCCCTCTGTAGCAGTTGCTTCTGATAAATAAATACAAATTGTCATCGAAACCCTCCCCCCAACGTGTGGTTTGTGAGACGCGTCACCGTCGCCCTGGGAGCTATGAGAAACTCCTGCTGCTCTATTCCACCTGAGAAATTAGATTTTCTTCTAGTCGAATCTTTGGGTCTTAAACTAATAACTCGTATCTGCCCATTAAGAAAACAGCTTTCGCATCAGGTTAACAGTCCGAAACCCAGCCCAGCCCCTTCCCAGCTTCCTTTCCAGCTTTATTGCCCAGGCCAGTGAAATCCCAGCAAACTCTGGGTCAAGCCTCTTTGTTATCAGGGAGGTCGCCAGTATCTGTGTGCCTGCCCATCCATTGGCTCCATCAATTCCTGGTGTATTACACGCAAATACAATATGGGGCATGGAAAAGAGGACATAAATGTAACACACCAAGGGCCAAACGTCCTGGAGTCTGGATGCTGGTCCCCGTTAGATCACCGTGCCCTAATGTAGAGGGCAATGAGCAACAGAGCACCTGCATTTGTCATTCATAAATTCAACAAATATTTACTTAAAATAAGATTACCAAATACTTACATGTGCTTTTGTAGGCCGGGTACCTTAATTACCCGATTTAAACCTCACAGTGGCACTGCAAGGTAGGTATTAGCACCCCAATTACCCAGCGAAACATGGCTCCAGGGTCTGAGCTCTTTACTACTATTATTTTACTCTACCAAATGCCACTGTGCGCTGAGCAGTGAGCCTTGCCATGTGGACCATACTATCTGGGAGAGGAAATCGACATTAAAGATAATGCCTGGTCAATCGAGAGTGAAAGCGCTGCAAAGGAGAAGTGTAAGATGGAGTAAGAACTTATAACAGGAACGATTACCTATTCTGGGGGCTAGGGAATGCTTCCTTGAGAAAATGACTTTTAAACTTTTCTACAGACCTGGAAATTATAGATTCTACCCTGAGGGACACAGAAATCTGAAAGGTACAAACCTCCTTGACAGTATAAAATATTTATACTGCCTTATCCCCACTGCACAAGGGTACTACGCAGAGAATTTTGTTGAGTATCTACTATGTTTACTTGGCTCAGAGCTACAAAGAACAGTCCTGTTGTCTGGCCTCAAGATTGCGCAGCATAGTTGATGAAATAATATTCACATTCATTGGGGCGCCTGGGTGGCACAGCGGTTAAGCGTCTGCCTTCGGCTCAGGGCGTGATCCCGGTGTTGTGGGATCGAGCCCCACGTCAGGCTCCTCGGCTATGAGCCTGCTTCTTCCTCTCCCACTCACCATGCTTGTATTCCCTCTCTCGCTGGCTGTCTCTATCTCTGTCGAAGAAATAAATAAAATAAAATAAAAAAAAGATTCACATTCATTGATATTTATCACACAGATTGAAAGTCTGACTCTGGAGACACAAGACAGAGCAGAATTCCCAAAGTAACAATGACATCATATCTAAATAGCAGGTCACATTGAGTGCTTACTAGAAGCTCAGTGCTCTGTGTACATTTGGTCATTTAAAGTTCACAAAACCATTTAGGGCACTTTGACACTTTTTGGAGATGAATCAACTCAAGTTCAAAGAGGTCAAGAAACTTGCCCAAGTAACACCATCCACAACAAATGGGAAAGTTGGAATTAAAACCCAGGTCAACTCCAAAGCCTCTACTTTCACCGCCTCAGGGTTTCTAATCTCCAGTGCCTCCAGCCAACCTAATATGGATATAAATCAGGGAAATAAACCTGAGAGCACCTGCCTTGCTCCGGGTGACAGCAGCTACGGAGGAAGGAGGTCCTTGTGATGCCGACCTTCTGATTGTTAAAGAAAAGCCATAAGTTTGATTTCCACTTGCAATCCCTTTCCCAAGTCGGCAACTAATTGTTTAAAGCTTTAAATGCCATGGAAGGCATATCAAATACCTTTGTAGAACCATACCTGGCCTGTGGGCCACAAGTTCACCATCTCTGCACTTCCCCATCTCGCTCCCTATGCCTGAGGAAGCCACAGACTCGTGGAGAAGGCAGGTGCATTAACAAAGGCCAATTAGACTTCCCCATAGGATGAGTGGAATAACAGGTAAGTACTGCATCTGAGAGGAACATAAAAGAAAGATAGGTTAAATATATTGGAGGCAGAAAGAGGCACAGAGAAAGCTCCACAACCAGAAGCATTTGAGTTGATGTGCTCAGGACTGCGGAGCAGCAAAGCAGCAGGGAGGAGAGCACTTAAGAAACCTCAAGAAAACAGCACCTTCTCAAGAAACTATAGCAGCTTGAAGCCCACAGCATTAAAAGGAGCCCGGGAGAGAGTATTAAAAGGCCAGGTGGATGTGGTAAGCAGAGGCAAGAGCTCAGGTGATTGTGTGCTCTGCTGAAATGCTTTCTCTTTAACCAATGTTTTCACACACATGAACCAACAGTGCGTTACCTCCATGTATCAGGCACTTTACAGAGATGCCTCCAGCAAGAAGAGCGTGACCAGAGCAGGAAGATCAGTAAGAGGTCATTGCAATAGTGAAGAGGAATGGCAAAGGCCTGAACTGGTGAAAGAGGAAGGGAGACATGGAGGTGATAAGAAATTAGAGTCAAGAGAGCCAGATGACTCATTGCACATGGCGGCACGACAGGGAAGAGAAGGACTGGCTCTCAGGTGTCTGGTCTAAGAATCTGGCCTCTGGCTAAATGGAAGGTTAAATGCAATTCGAGGCAGCACCTGGCAAGTGAAACCCCAGGTAAAATTCAACGGCAGTAAAGAAATTTATTAACTCTGAAGAGCTGACGATGGGACTTTATTAGCGACTTATTTATAAGAGAAACTCCAAAGGCGCTCCGAAATAAGTGGAGGAGTTGGAGGAATATTGCAATAAAAACTCCAAACAGATTCAGCAAGTGTTACAAACAAAAATCAGAAAGATGAGAAATAATCTAAGATAAAAAGAGAGCGGTAATTCCACAGGAACTATAAAGACAAGGATTACTACCCACAAACATTAAATGAGGCTACGGCATATTGGCGGCTGAGGCAAGAGAAGGAAAGCCAGAACGTTCTGTCACAGACAGCTGGCGGCTCTGACCTGGAGAAAGCACACGCTTCGGAGTGTGAGGGACCAGGGTTTGAATCCCAAGGTAATTACATACTGTAGGACCCAAGATTCATAGTTCATGTATTCTGAGCCTCACATCCCTCTTATGAAAAATGAAGATAATCATCTCAGGGCGCCTGAGTGGCGCCGTCAGCTAAGCATCTGACTCCTGGTTTCAACACAGGTCATGATCTCAGGGTCGTGAGATAGAGCCCCGAGATGGGGCTTAAGCTTCTCTCTCCCTCTGCTCCTCCCCACCCCCTCTCTAAAGTAAGTAAATAAATTGGAAAGAAAGAAAAGAAAGTCATTTCTGTACTGAAGGTGTGTAAAGCATCTTGCTCTTCATAGGTCCTCAAGAGAGGACCCTTACTATTTTTCCTCAGAAGACCTTTCCCTGACATTAAATTCTCGGGGGAACTGAAGCTTGCTCAGCGCACAGACAGGGAGACAGATGAAGACTTTTACAAGCATTAGGTCACCCAAGCAAACGACAGAATCGACTGTGCCTGAGCAAGTCAAGAACAGGAGGCTCCCTAAATCTGGAAAATCTTTCTTCTTTCAGGGAGGTCTCAGTTGGGTGGAACTAAAAGTTTGCGAACTTCTTGTTAAAGAGAGGGTGGAGAAGAGTCAGAAACATATCCTCCAGGCCGAGAAAGCACTCTAAGACTGAAAACGAAGCAAGCCACCCCGTACCGTTCAGTTTCATTCAAGGTAACTTATGAGGGGAAGCAAACAAAGACCCAAATGGCACAGCTATCCTCCTGAGATCCGGGCCCTAATCCCCAGCTTTTATAGACCAAGGTGTGTTGCGGTGAGGTCAAAGGTAAGTTATCTAAAGTGACACCTTCTATGTGTCAGCCATCTTTACTAATCATCTAAAGTGGGACCTTCTTTGTCCATCCGTTTTACTAGTTAGTTAAGTAGTGACTTCTGTGCACACTCTAGGGAACATTAAAACAAGCCTTCCCACATTTGGTCAGGGGATACACTATGCTCCAAGGGACCTAAAACACATAGCCTGGAGGGAGGTCATTGGGCAGGCATGAATAAGACGGAGGACCAAAGATGGAGTCAGTATTGTCAGCACTCCTACCCCTCCCTACACATGAAGCCTGGATTTTTCTCAGTTTAGGGTCCTGTGGGTAATTCATATCAATGAAGTGCTGGGAAAATGTCTCACAGATGAATGGCTCCACCCCAGCAGTCTTCTGGGGGATTCACTAATGCCTACAGTCTACATGCCAACCCCAGGGCAGGACCAGGAAAGATGAAAATTTCTCACTTGAGCCTCTTCCTAAGTTATGAAATTCTCTCCCCCAGTAGAAGTTTGGTCCACGAGTTTTCAGGAAGACATACAAACACTGGTCTTGAAGCCATCCTCCCTCCTCACCAAACTTTACTGCTTCTCTTATCACCCAATTACCTTATAAAGCCATAGACATATGTCTCTGAAAGAGACAGACCTGTGTCTCTAAATGAAGGAGGGCCATGTTCCATCTCTCTCTTCAGAAAGGAAGGTGTGGGGAGAAAAGGTAGCCATGGTTTTAGAGGAAGTTGGAGACCTAGGGAAGTGAGAAAATAAAATATGGCCTTTGAGCCAAAAGTTGAACCAAGCCACACCCTGTCTCCATAACCGGATCTCCAATGTAATCATTATCACCATGGAGTAGGAGGCCCAAACACCCTTCTAAAACCGAAGTCTGTTGGGAATTAAAAAAAATAATAAAAATTAAAAAAATACAAAGATGGAGGGGTGAGAAGAAGAGAGGGAGGGAAGAGATGCAGAGTGAAAAAAGAGAGAACAATAATTAAAATTTGTGTTCAGAATGAGTATGCAAACAAGAATTCCAGAACAGATTGGAGAAATGCACTGCTGAGAGATACAGAAAGCAAAATCAATAATTAGAACATGAATTAAGTCCAAATGTTATTAATTTTGTGGAATAGTCTGAAAAAAATTATGTTTGAGGGTTTAAGAGATCAAAAAAGGCATAGTATCCATTTTTCTTAAATAAGAAAATTTTTGCAAGAGACAAAAAAAATGAAATAAATAGCAGTGAATAAGAACCTAAGAAAATTTTTGGAAATAAAAAATCTAGTCATTAAAATAAAAAAAATTCAAATGATATGAATGACATAAGTTCAAGTATTAATATGCAAAGATTACCAGATAGCAGTTAGATTAGAAATAAAAATTCAGGGGCGCCTGGGTGGCACAGTGGTTAAGCGTCTGCCTTCGGCTCAGGGCATGATCCTGGCTTTATGGGATCGAGCCCCACATCAGGCTCTTCCATTATGAGCCTGCCTCTTCCTCTCCCACTCCCCCTGCTTGTGTTCCCTCTCTCACTGGCTGTCTCTGTCTCTGTCAAATAAATAAATCAAATCTTTAAAAAAAAAAAAAAGAAAAAAAAATTCAAAGGTAGAAAAATATGTTGGAGAAACTTTGTAATATATTCCTAAATAACTCATGAAAAATCACAATGAAAGTTACAAAATCTTTAGAAATGCAAGAAGACAAAAGTATTATACGTGTGAAAAAAACCTTGTGGAATATAACTAAAATCATATCTGCAGGGAGAATTGTGGCTCAAAATGCATTTATTTAAAATAAAAAGGAATAAAATAATGCATTAAGCATCCAACTCACAAAGCTAGGGAAAAAAAAGAGAATAAATCTAAAAACCAAAACAATAGAAGAAAAAAAACCTCTGAAATCATAAATAATGAAGTAGAACGTAAAGAAATAATAAATAAGTAGAATAAAAAGTAAAAACTTAAAACCAATAAATAAAAGAACAGCAAAACTAAAGCTTATACTTCCAAAAAAGACAAAAAAAGAGACAAGATTTAGCACAATGGATCAAAAACAGTAGGGAAAAGTTATAATCAAACAATATTTAGTTGAAAAAAGGACATATGCATAGATAGAGCAGAGGTTTAAAAACCAAGAGGATTTATACATAAAGCTTTACGCCAGTACATTTTTTAAATTTAGCTTACATATAATTTATATATATGATATAAATATTATATATAATATATAATAAGAATACATGTAAGTAACATATTACACATAATAAATAATATCTATTATCTCCAAAATTTGCTTAATAGAAAATGTGAATAAACAAAAAATACATGAAAGAAATGAAATTGGTCATCTAAAGTACTTCCCTTCGGTGGACACCAGGTTCAAGGGTTTTTATGGGATAAACCCACTGAAACTACAAGAGAGGGAAGGTTTTATAGGTTAGGTTTTTATAGGTTAGGAGATATAAAATATCACCTTTGTTTCTGATGAAGCCCATTAGTGGCTTTGATCTGCCTCTGTAATGTTTTCATGAAGCCAACCTCCCACATCTAAACTCACCCACTAATTACAGGCACAGCTCAACAACTTCAGAGAGTCGAAAATGTGTTCAGTTAGCGAGAGAGAGCTGTTTGAGGGAGCAGATAGGTGTCATGACTGATAAGAAGATTAATTTGGCAACCACATACAGCACAAGGTGGAAATCGTAAATACCAATGGCAAGGAAAACCCTTTAAGAAGAGATAAGGGCATGAGTTAAGTAAGAGCAATAAAAACACAAGGGATGAAAGCAAGAGATTGCATGGATAGAAGCAACAGGATTGAGCAACGGATACAGTATTTTTAAAAAGAGGATGCCGAGAAAAAGAATTTCACCATAAGGCAATGGTTCTCAACTGGGAATGATTTTGTCCCCTAGGGAATATTTTTCAATGTCTGGAATTAGTTTTGGTTGTCACGACCAGAATACTGGAGGTACTGCCGGCGTCTAATGGGCAAAGGCCCAGGCCACGGCTCGACATCCCACAGTGTGCAGGACAGCCCCCCACCGCAAAGAAGTACCCAGCCCCCAATGCCAATGGTGCGAGGCTGGAAAACCCGCCTTCGAGGGATGGGAGGAAAAGTAGTACGTTTAAACCAAATCATGGAAGTTAAAAGGAGATAAAGACTTTAGAAAAGAATTGGACAAGTTCTATATTACACATTGCATTCCAGGAATTCATACTACGTACAGGCTGGAATGTTCAACAACCAGTAATGCAACAATTATGCAAACATAAGCTTATCAACTTGGTTGGCTACAGCACCGTATTGGCAAGACCTTGGATTTTGAAACTTTACCTGAACACAAAGCATGGCTCAAAACTTGGCTCCCCTGGTGGAGGTATTTTCAGAAAACCTTGTACATTCTCTGATCCGTGGCCTCTTCGGCACATTACAATTATTCTCAGATCGTTCTACTGAGGAGTAAATGAAAAATACGTGGAGACTCCAACACAGTGTCCAGCACAAACTTGTGGTCCAACAGACATTATTTTTCTTTACTATTTTTGAAATTAATGGTACATATTTATTTCAGATATCTATTGAGTGCCTACTATGTGCCAGAATAATCCAGCAGTGGGGAGTGTCCTGAAATGGGTATAATAACACCCAGTAGTCCTTATATTTACAACTGCTGTTATCAAGAGAAAACGAATAGTTAGGGTATCCCTTATTAGAAGAAGAATCAGGGGCGCCTGGGTGGCACAGCGGTTAAGCGTCTGCCTTCGGCTCAGGGCGTGATCCCGGCATTGTGGGATCGAGCCCCACATCAGGCTCTTCCGCTATGAGCCTGCTTCTTCCTCTCCCACTCCCCCTGCTTGTGTTCCCTCTCTCGCTGGCTGTCTCTATCTCTGTCAAATAAATAAATAAAATCTTTAAAAAAAAGAAGAAGAAGAATCACTCAGGGCCCCTGGGTGGTTTAGTCAGCTGAACACCTGACTCTTGATTTCTGCTCAGGTCGTGATCTCGGGGTCCTGGGATAGAGCCCCGCGTGGGGCTCTGCACTCAGCAGGGAGTCTGTTCCAGGATTCTCTACCTCTTCTTCTCCTTCTGCTCTTTTCCCCACTCATGTTCTCTCTCTCAAAATAAATAAGTCTTTAGGGGTGCCTGGGTGGCACAGTTGTTAAGCATCTGCCTTTGGCTCAGNTCTGCCTTCGGCTCAGGGCGTGATCCCGGCATTGTGGGATCGAGCCCCACATCAGGGCTCTTCCGCTATGAGCCTGCTTCTTCCTCTCCCACTCCCCCTGCCTGTGTTCCCTCTCTCGCTGGCTGTCTCTCTGTTGAATAAATAAATAAAATCTTTTTAAAAAATAAATAAATAAATAAGTCTTTAAAAAAAATAAAAGAAAGAAAAAAGAAAATGTATCACAAAATTTAGGGGAACAAGAAAGGCAATTACGATTACCTGTGTATTTCTCAATTTCAGGGCTTGCTTTATGGCCTTCCCAGGCAATGGTTAATCCTTGGGCATTAGGCAGCCATAGATATGGCCCTGGCAATAAAACTGGGAGGTGAGGCCCCTACCATTGAGAAGCTGAGCACAGATTCAAGGAGACAGGACATGGAAATCAAAAGACAAACAAAAACCATGTTGGTTGTATAAAGTTCTGTGTGCCAAGTCTGCTCTTCTCCTCCCACCCCCCGACCCCACACCCCCACCAGCTTTCTCTGCATCACCCCCATCTTCAGCCTTTTCCATGGTCCTGGGGCCTCTGCACTGCAAGCCTCCCTGTTCATTGAACCCACCAAATGCTGAGTTCTCCCTATGCAAAATGGTGGAGTAAGAAAGGCTAGAGACCATCTCTGTGCACAGTGAGTTTTCAATGTTGGGAATAAAATAGACGAGCACCCGCAGAGTAACGCGTCATGATCGTGACTTGGCTGAGCTAATGAGTTAGTACATGGTGCAGAATAAAAGTCCCAGCGCCTTTTCCACGCCCTGCCTAACTGACTCTTCCCTTGACTCTTCCCCCGGTGATTAAGGAGCTTCCTTGACATCGTGTTGGATTCACAGGAGAACAGCTCAAAATCACTAGGTAAGAACAGTAGCAAACACAGCAGCTTCCAAGACACATAAGCAAGGCTCTTTCTAGCATATGTGTGTGTGTGTGTGTGTATATATATATATATATGTATATGTATGTATATATTATTCTGGCCTATATAGACATATCCTCTGATTCTATGTATTTCGCCCCATGAACTAACAACACAAGCATGTCTTCTGCCTACTGGTTCTCTTAGGAAGAGTCTTCTTGGAAAATTTGGGCTCCTCTCCGAGTAAGGCTCCGCATGTTGGCCAGTCTCATCTTTAATGAAGAGTGTGACCGCCCTGGCATGCACCCCCTCAAGGCTCCCTCACCAAGACACTGTTTGGTTTGGCTGCTCTTCGCCAGTGGCTTAGCAACGGCAAATCCCCCACTGTTCATGTCAGTACTGGGCTAGGCTAATTGTTTTACAGGCTGAGTCATTCGGCAGCCAACTCGTCATCTCTCCTACCTGCCACGGGCATCTACAAGGCAGCTCTCCCACATCTGGTTCTTATTCCCGGCTGACGCCAAGTGTGCTGGGTGATTTTCGCCAACCTAGAACCTCCCTGAACTTCTGCATTATCACCAGTTAAAGGGTAATAATAGTTCCCTCTTCCAAATGTCAGGGTCTAGCATTTACTTGCTGATAAAGATTACAATTTGACTAAGGACCTCAGAAGTGGTGACAGAGGTCTCTAGGACAAGGTCATCTGCCAACTGCAATATGAACTGTACCCTGAACCAGGCCAGCCCAGCTGTCTGTTCTCACATGTGTTACCCACCTGATCCAGTGGCTTCGGGGTTCCTATCAGTTAGAAGTTTCCTGTGCCTTTCAAGCACCAACCCTAAATCATGGACATGACCTAGGTGTTGGGCTTCTGTGTTCCAGTTCTCTGTGGGTTTGTTGCTAACAGTTTGTTCCTTTTGCCTGTTTCTTTGTATGTGTCATAGTTCAACATGCCTTTCAGTGCTTGTTTATACTACGTAGGAGGGTTAGAGATAGGTCAGGTCAGTATTTCATTGTTTTGGGTCAAGTGACTGAAAAAGGATCAGAACAAGGCCTAGAAAGAAAGCAATCATCAGAGAAGATCAGAGAGTTAAGACAGAAAGAACCACTTTTGTGCACATTTCTGAATTTGAAATCAAGCTCATCTTTATGTGAGCTTAACATTGGGATTTACAACGTAAAAACAGATAGTAGCAGTCATACATCTCTTTCTTTGTCCAGTCTTTTCTGGAATGGTTCCTTCCATTAATTCCCGAGAACCTTGCTATGTGTTTTTACAACGGGAGAGCATGTATTCCAACGAAGAAGAGTCCAATGGCTTCTGCTTCCCATCAACACAGTGGGAAGTGGATGGCCAGAGCTTGGTTGGAGACAATTCATTTGCAGGTCCAGTAAACCCTCCAGATGACAGCAATTGTCTGTCTGGCCTGCCTCATCTCACTTGCCTGCATATCCTTTCTGTTCCAGCCACCCTGCACTCCTTCCAGTTCCACTAATCTGCTGTTCTTTCATATCCCAGGACCATTGTATCAGAACCACTGTCCAAAATGCCTTCCCCAGAGTCCCCTTCTCTGCCTGGTTAAGTTGTCCTTTTCTTTCAACTGTGATAATGGAGATAATATTCACACATACTTCAGACATTTGTGAGAATCAAAAGAGATCATCCATGCTACATTCTCAGAATGGTGGCTGGACAATTTTAAGTACTCAGTACCCTTTAGCTGTTATCATTACCCTTCTTTCTAGACTCAATTCAAGCATCACCGCTTACAGGAAAACGTCCATGAATCCTTTCCTGCCTATTAGATGTGCATCCTACATGCCCTCCTTGCACACTGAACATGTCTCTATCACAATGAAACTATAACAAGGATAAGAATAAGGAGTGCTATGTGCAGACACTGCCCAAAGTTCTTATAGTATTAATCCTCACAATAACACTATGAGGTAGTCGTACATTATTCTCATTTTAGAAAAGAGCAAAGACGTTAACCTATTTTTCCAATGACTAACAGCTAGAAAATGAATCAAAACCTTGATTCTCATGGTGCCTGGGTGGCTCAGTCCGTTGAGCGTCCGACTCTTGATTTCAACTCAGGTCATGATCTCAGGGTTGTGAGATCAAGCCCCACACCGGGCTCCAAACTCAGTGGACAGTCTGCTTGAGATTCTCTCTCTCCCTTAAAACCCCTTCCCCATTCACTCCCTCTCTCTCTAAAAATAAACAAATAAATATTTTTAAAAGATTTTATTTATTAGAGAGAGAGAACGAGAGAGCGCAAGCAAGGGGAGAGGCAGAGGGAGAGAGGAAGAAGCAGGCTTCCCACTGAGCAGGGAGGCTGATATGGGGCTCGATCCCAGGACTCTGGGATCATGACCTGACTTGAAGGCAGACGTTTAACAGACTGAGCCACCCAGGTGCCCCGACAAGCAAATCTTTAAAAAAAAAAAAAGAAAGAAAGAAAGAAACTGAATTCTCTGGTTTGACAGTCAATGCCTTATGCTTTATCACACAGAATTTTGCTATTTTTTGTTGTGCTGCTATTTCTCCCAGATTGCGAGTTCTTCAAAGAGGGAGATGTGTTTATTGTTACTATCATTGTTTTTACCAGACCCTGGCTTTTCTGCCTGGTACAGACCACTTGCTCAACAAGTGTTTGATAAATTAATATATATCCAAATTCCCACCACACAAAGAGGAAATGAAGACTAGAGAGTCTTATCAAAATAAGTCAATCCAGGAGAGCCAGAAGCTTGTGGTTCCCATTGCCTGCCTCCATTTTATGGCGAAGTCCAGGCTCTGGACCCTGAGGACCTGCCTGATGACAATTCGGCCACATGCACAGCCTTATACTTCCCTAAACAAAGGCACAGGTGGTCCGGCGCTGCACAAATCCTACAGGGGAAGGTAGTTGGACGGGAGATGGCTCTTCCCCGTGAAAAAGCTATTTAGCAAGGAAACCAACCAGAGCATGATGCATGCCTCGACGGCCTTAGCTCTCCCTCCTGCCAATCTGTGCACACCGCTCCCCTGAACTCCAAGTGGCCCTCCAGGTGGCCCCCGCCTCCCCGCATCCACATGAGAACACAGCATGTGCTGTCTCCGTGTTCCCACGATACTCGGAGAGACTATTTGAACCACCTTTGTGCATCCTTTTCATATGTTAGTTGTACTTGTCCTCTCTGTTGCGTGGTTATGGTTTGTCTCCTGGGTTAGACTGAAAACACCAAAAACTCAGTTGTCTTGCCTGACACATGAGAGACCCCCAGCAAATACTGGATGACTGGGTGAGTGGACAACTGGATGAGAACCAAAGAGTAGAACTAATTCAGTGAAACTCCCACCTTCTGTTTCCATCCTACCCAGACGCTGGCCCATCAGAAGCCTGCTGACAAATACTGGCACATACGTCCATCCTAGCACTTATCACTCTCCCCTATAAACATTCAATATCTTATAATGTATATATGATTGTGCCTTAGTCTTCTTTTTGTCCACCACAGCTACAAAGAGCCTGGGTACATGACCGATTCTGAATGAAGGGTAAGTGAAATCATTCATTCATTCGACAAATATTTATTGTTTGAAGCTTTGCACTAGTATATTGCAAGACGGCAGTATTTTTGATATCTCTCAACCTCCCAGGGTCCCCAAAGTCTTAGCTAGGAGTTCTCCTTCTCTCTCTAAATATGCCCCCCAACGGCAGGGAAGGCCTCCACCTTCTAACCTTCTAGGTCCTCTATGAGCCAGGCCAGCTGCATTCCACCCAGTCCTTGACCTAACGGGTTTCTCCTCTCTGCTAGCCCATGAAGTATTCAAGCGAGCCAACTGCATCCTCCTCGGGGAAACAAGGGTCACCTCACCTGCTTGTCTCTGCAAAGCCTGCCTTCTATAGCCCCTGCCGGTTTCCTGTTCCCGATGCAGCCCCCATGTGGCCCTGCATGGCATGCAGTGTCCTGTGCCCCCGGGGTGTGAAGATATATATGTAACTAATAAACTGCTGTCTGTCTTCCTGTCCAGTGTCGGGGGTTGAGTGTACGCCTAGCTCCTACTATTTACGGCAAGCAGTCACTTCTTTATTAATTGAAGGGAATGGGATGTGATTAGATTAATTTCAGCCGTGATCAAAATAGTCCCCTCCTCACTGAAAATGGGATTCTTATTCTAACCAGATGCCAAATGTACTGGCTCCCTCTTCTGAGATGAGGCCTGACTTCCGAAGAGGGAAGCTATCCCATGACAGAGGAAGGTATTTGGAAAAACAGGGTTCTGGGGTGTGGGCAAGGCCTGCTGGGGGGAGCTCTAGCCTGGATGGGAGTTAGCCAGGCAGAGTTCTAGGCACTGAGGATGGAGTTCCTGCTCTCAAGGTGGCCATGTCCTAATGGGAAAAAACAAAGCACAAAAACAAATGAACAAATAAGATGGTTTTCAGCACTGTGACGATGAAGGAAGGAATAAACTAGAGGTGCATTTAGCGAGTTATAGCCTTGAGGCCAAGGCCTGTTGGAGTGCAGGCCACAAACGAGCCTTTTAAATGATTGGGAAAATCAAAAGAAGATTAATATTTCATAACATGTAAAAATTATACAAAATTCAAATTTCAACGTCTATAAATAAAGTTTTATTGGAACAGAGCCATGCACATTCACATATGAATTGTCTGTGGCTGCTTGCACTCTACAGCAGCAGCGGGGGGTGGACAGACACAGCGATTACAAAGCTGTCAGTGGTCACTATCTGACACTGTGCTGAAAAGGTCTGCCCACCTCTCTATTAGAGTCACGGGGGTGGGGACAGGGAGTGGAAGGCTGGCAGGGACAGGCTGCTCTGAGGACATGGGTTGAATTAAAACCTGAAGGATGATAAAGGGCAGCCGAATGGAGGTCTGGAGGAAAAGCATTCCAAACAGAAAGGAAGCAAACACAGAGATCTTGACACGGGAACCGGGCTGGTAAGCTCATCCATTCGACAAAGCATTTCTGAGGCCAGCTCTGTGCCCAGCACGGTTCTGTTGCGGATGGAACAGAGACTAGATAACAAATAATCCTTGCCCTTGTAGCTTAAATCCTAAAGGAACAAACCATAAATAACTATATAATAGAAACGAATGCATAATTCATTTCAGGTAGTGACGAGCTCATAAGAAAAACAAGACGACGAGTTACGGAGTGAAGAACAAGGCGGTTACTACATATCTGTTTATTGGCAAAGGCCTGTTTAAAGCAGCGTCTCTTGGGATGAGGTAGAAGTGAGGGGGAGACGAGTCATGGGCCACCCAAGGGTTCCAGGCTGTGGAGACAACAAAGCGCAGGGGTCCAGAGACGGGGGAGGGATCGGCATGCTTGAGGAACAGCGAGATCAGCAGGACCCACAGGACAACAGCAGTGGGCAGGGGGTGCCCTAAAGAAATCAGAGAGAGGCAAAAGCCAGACTTGGATGGTGTTGCACATCACTGCCATGTCATCTGATTTACACATTCGAAAGAACTCTGGAAACTGATAAGTGAGTCGTGGGCGGGCAAGAGTGGCAGCAGGGAGATGAGAGAGAAGGCTGGTAAGCGGGGAAGAAATGACGCCATGAAGTGGGTAAGACCGTGGTGGCGGTGCCGAGCAGTGGCTGGATCCTACTGGTTTCAGTGTAGAACCAAGAGAACGTGACGGGAGATGGAGTTTTCGTCGTCGATTGCTGCATAACGAAGTGCCACACACCTAGCAGCTTCAAAGCAACATAGCTATTTATTACCTCCCAGTTTCTACAGGTCAGCAGTTCAAGCACAGCGTGGTAAGGTCCTGGGCTCAGCCCTGCAGTCAAAGTACCAATCTCCTGTATTCCTTTCTAGAGTTCAGTGTCCTCTTCTAATATCATGTGGTTGTTGACAGAATGTAATGCCTTGCAAGTCATAAGCTTGAGGTCCCTGTTTTCTTGCTGGCTGTCCACCAGGTACCACTCTAAACTCATACAGGTTTCTGCAGTTCCATCACATGGGCCTCTCACGATACCACAGTTGACTTTTTCAAGGCCAGCAGGAGAATCTCTTGCTCCAGTCTGCTAAGTCAGAGACACATACAATGTAATGAGATCACAGGCATGACCATCACCTTTGGTATATTTCATTGGCTAGAAGCAAATCGTAGGTTCCACCAGCACTTGAGGGAGAGGGGATTGTATAAGGAGGTGCTCCACTGGGACTCATCGTAGAATTCCTCCTACCAAGATAGAAGAGAAAGAGACCAATAGTGTGACTACTAGGTCTCATGTGCTGGAGCATTTGGGTAGAAAGTGAGTTCATTTATTTCAGTGGAACAGGCTTGAGTATGAAGAACAGATCTGGTGAGGATAGAGAAGGGCAGGGTAAATAGGTAGTTCAGTCGGGACACACTAAGTTTGAGGTGCTTACTGGACACCCAATAATTATGTCAGCTAGGCTATTGGATCTATAAACCTGGAGTTCAGAGAAAAGGTCAGGCTGGATATTTAAATTTGAGGAAGATTAGCAAATGTAGATGGCATTCAAGGCTATACCCATACACATAGATTGGATCGTCTTGTGGTTGGGGGGGGCTAAGGGGCGGGGAATGGGGAAATAAAGAAGAGAAGCAGAGCAAGGAAGATCCTAGACAGGCTCCAATATTTAAAGGTCAGAAAGAAGAAGAGAGTTTTAAGGGCACCCAGGATTTATTCTAGTCAAGTATGATAAGACATATAGACACGGAAATGACTGTCATGAAGAAAGAAGTTTGTTACACTCACAGGTCCCTAGAAATGAGAGGTGTGGCCCACTGTGCAGGGCCACCCAGGGAAGTACTGGAGTCAATCAGGAGGCAGAGGAAGTTAGAAGGAAAATGTAGGCAAGAGCTTTTCCTACGGTTTCCATGCAAAAGAATGGGCAAGGCAGGGTAAGCCAGTTTAGGACTGGCTGGTTTGAATAAGCTCAGTAGGCTCTGGGGTGTAGGCGCCTCGCTAGTTCTCTGTACGGGGCCCTGAGTGATTATGTCCGGGGAATATTGCCCTGGAGTGTAAGGGCCATGTGAGACCCCAGGAAAGAAGCTGATTGGGAGCTATGGGATTTGGATGGGGTGGTTTGCATTTGAAAGGCACACTCAGGGCTGCGTTATTTATTAACAAATCCTGGGAGGAAGAGTCCCTTTTCTCAGCAAGACCCTGAATGTCAAAGCATCAATATAAAAAGACCTGGTTACCACAAGGGACCATTCAAGGAGAGGAGAAGAAGTCACCAACAATAAGGGAGAAAGAGGGGAAGTGTGGGGCGCCCTAGAAGACTAGAGAATGTCAACAACCACCCTAATAAGCTAGTGATAAGCAAAGTAAGGTCAAAACAGAAAACCAACTACTCGATTTAGCTGAATGGAGTCATTTGTGACTTTGCCCAGGATCATGCATGGTGGGAGATTAGAGTCTGCTTAGAATGGGTAGAAGGGAGAATAGACAGATGGCAAGTACAGACAGTGGTTTCAAGAGGGGCTCTTGAGACTAGCAGACATGAGGCAGTAGTAAGAGGAGGGTGCTGGGACGTGAGAGGGCTTCTAAAAGATGGATCTTATTTAGATGAACTTATGTGCTGACTGGAATGACACAGAAGAAGGGGACAACAGGTGGTGGAGACAAGGAAGAGGTCATCGAGGAGCCAAGCCCTTTAGAAAGCAAGAGGCAATGGGATCCAGGAGGGAAATAGAGGGAATATTACCCACATAGTAAGAGACCCACTGTTACACGATGGTGGGCATCCCTCTGCAGATACAGACGCTGGCACACGGGTAGGATTGATAATTCTCACCTGGCTCCCTCTGTACTGCCTGTGAAGTGTGAGATGGGATAACCACAGGATGAGAATGAGAAAGTGAACTCACCAGATGTCTGGTAGGACGATCAAGCAGAGAGGGCCCCTTGGAGATTTGTCATCATCACAGATACATGATTATCTCCAATAACATTCGGGGGCTCAGACGCAGGGGCGGTACCATTAGATAGTTGTGACTCCAAGCTCTACGTCCCACACTACAAGGCTGAAAGCCAAAAGAAGCAAAAAAGCTCATCCCTACCTTTGTGGAGCTTCGAAAGAGCTTGAGAAAGCAAAATTAACCAACACCTGGAAACAAACACAGCCATGTATAAAGTAGTCGGGGTCATTCAGGTCCCTTCACTCATGATTGCCTTTCTTAGTCATCTAGTATGAAAATGGTAGTGCAGACAAACGACAAAAAGGACAGAATCAACAAAATTATATTTGACTTTGTACTCTATACTTTTATTCTTTTCACAATAATGTTTGTTATTCAAATGAGATTGATATCCAACCAAATGCCAGAGAAGAGGCAGGCTAGAAGTATGATGGGTAGAAAATTAAAAAGGAGTCTTGACTTTAAGTTTTAGAGCAAATAATCCTAAAAATGAGCAGACAACATTTTCTATCTTCTGGATTAGGGGTCCACACAATTTTCNGCAGGCTAGAAGTATGATGGGTAGAAAATTAAAAAGGAGTCTTGACTTTAAGTTTTAGAGCAAATAATCCTAAAAATGAGCAGACAACATTTTCTAACTTCTGGATTAGGGGTCCACACAATTTTCTTTTTTTTTTTTTTTAAGATTTTATCCATTTATTTGACAGAGAGAAAGAGAGAGAAGCACAAGCAGGGGGAGTGGCAGAGGCAGAGGGAGAAGCAGCCTCCCCACTGAGCAGGGAGCCAGACATGGGGCTTGATCCCAGGACCCCAGGATCATGACCTGAGCCGAAGGCAGATGCTCAATGGACTGAGCCACCCTGGTGTGCCTCCATGAACTTTTTCTGTAAAGGGCCAGATGATGTAAATATTTTAGGCTTTGCAGGTCATACAGTCTCTGTTGCAAGTGCTCATCTCTGCCATTGTGATGTGAAAGCAGGCTTGGGTGATGCATTAGTGAATGAGCATGACGGTATCCTGATAAAACTTTCTGTGTGCACACTGAAATTTCAATTTCATATAATTTTCACATGTCATGAAATGTTAGTCTTCTTTTGATTTTTATTCAACAATTCAGAAAATGTAAAAAAAAACATTCTCAGCCTGCAGGCGATAGAAAAGCTGGTGGAAGTTGGATTTGGTCCATGGTCCAAAATTTGCCAACCCCTGTTTTAGGCCATAATTAGGTACTCCAAGCTGTAGGGGAACCATATAGCCAAATGAAAACAAGCATGTTCAGTTCTCATGAGCTCAGCAATTGTTGAGCACCTGGTATGTACACAGGCAGTGTGCCCAAGGATTCTAAGTTATTTGGAGATCATGTGAATTTACTGAATAAAAGCTGAAAAGACAACCCGACCGGATTCCGATGTGACTTATAAAATGATCTCACGTTTGCATCAGTTAAGTATATGCTATTAAATTCTTCCACCCATGAAGGTTACCGGCTCCACAATATAGAGCATGTTTCAAAGGCAAAGGAAAATAACACACAGCGTCTGCTCAGCGCAGTATTTTTAAACATCCATAACTTTGTTATTTCAAAACCAAATTTCTTCAAACAAGGCAAAGCACACATTCCTTACTCAGGGGTATGTACCAGAGATGCCAAGTTTGAAATTTCCAAACAAAGCTGCTTTTGAGTAATCCAAAGACAAAAAAAGTATTTGAAAAATCTCTGAACTGCTGAAAAAATAGCATTTTTTTCACCTTTAGATAACTCTGAAATGGGTAAATGGACTTTCATTTACTTTCCAAAGTAAATCCATTTGGGAATGAAACTGAGAAAGAGAAGCCAGAGAAATCTTCCATGATTCCAATAATTGCTATTGATGCCCGGGGCTTTAGGGGGGTGGGAAAAAAACAAAACAAAACACTGGGAATCAGAAGATTTGGATTTCTAACTCTCAGTTTTCTGCGATCCTTTCTCAATATCACACATTCCCTATAAAAAAGGGTCCCAAAAGATTCCTGGTAGGATATAGGAATATCACCATGCAAACTTTGTTAATAACGCACTATCCCCATTAACTCAAGGTGGGAAGTCAGAGCTTGAGCAATGAGGAAGGTGGCTTGGCATGGTGCTGGAGGCCAAGCAGAGTGGGGAGAGTACCCACATGGGAAGGGGGTGGGACAGGACTCATGAACCAAGTAAATTCATGAGGATGAGAGCCAATGTTCTCAATGCAAGAGAAAAGATTTATAAATACAGACAGACGGGAGGGAGGGAGGAAGGAAGGGAGGGAGAAAAAAAGCAGAATGTACTCTGTGGTGTTGAACTGGAATTGGAGATATCAAAGTAAACTCATGGTGTTCAATATACATAGTAAGTACAGATACAAGTATAGATGTGAGTGTGTGTGTGTACCCACATGTATGTGTGTGTCTGTGTATGTGTACGTGCATACGTGTATCCTGTCCACTGAGAGGGCCTGGGAGCACCAAACCCCCAAAGCAAACAGCACACCACACATTCTAATCTTGTAAATGCTATTCTCCACGAAAAACAATCAGGGCTCCTTGGAGAAGTGACTGATTCCATAGCTAGAGTAGGAGCAAGCCAAGTGTAAGATGAGTCGGCAGCCAGAGGCAAGGAAGTACTCAAAGAATGCAGCAACATGCTAACCAGACACACAAGCCAGATCGAAGGGGTTCCCACTGGCCAAATCGGGGACGATCTGAGTGTGAAAATAAAATATTACAGTAAAGTATGATAATCCACTGAATAAAGAGAAAACCATGGGTCCCTTCAGATCTTAATTAATCGATTAAAAGTTGAATGAAGAATGGGATGTTTACATAGTTTCAAAGTAACTCCCTACAACATATTTATTAATTACAAAGGAGAAAAAAGTTTACAGTGGAGAAGTCTGGCAGATGTCAACTTCATCAAGTTATCAAAACGACTGCCATCAGTAAAGGACAAAATGAAATTGTGTCCCACCTATAGGATGCAGTAAAAAGAAGACATCGCCTTCTTCCTCCCTTCCCAGCGCGTAATATGATTTCTTGAAGTTCGGCAAGACCCTATGACTTGGCCAATGAAATGGGAGCAGATGTGACACAAATCATTTCCAGACAGAAGATTTAAGAGCCAGATTCATTATTNCTTGGCCAATGAAATGGGAGCAGATGTGACACAAATCATTTCCAGACAGAAGATTTAAGAGCCAGATTCATTCTTTCTCTCTTTCTCTCTCTCTTTTTTTTTAAAGATTTTATTTATTTATTTGACAGAGATAGAGACAGCCAGCGAGAGAGGGAACACAAGCAGGGGGAGTGGGAGAGGAAGAAGCAGGCTCATAGCGGAAGAGCCTGATGTGGGGCTCGATCCCACAACACCGGGATCATGCCCTGAGCCGAAGGCAGACGCTTAACTGCTGTGCCCCCCAGGCGCCCCTTTTTTTTTTTTTTTTAACTCTGTCTTGGTGGGTAGACGCTTATGTCAAGATGGAACCTCTGTTGGCCTCAGTCCACAGATTACAATGAAAAGAGCTCCATGCTTCCCCCAATTGACCCCACCCTGCCAGCTTTGGACATGTAACATGACAAAAAATAAATCTTTGCTGTATTAAAACACTATTATGGTTGTTGTTAGAGCAGCATAATTTACTGACTAGTACACATTGGTTGATAAAGTGGTTTTATTTGCATGTTTGTCTCCTCAAAAAAGTATAAGTTTCATCAAGGGCAGGAATGATATGATTTAATTTTTCCTCCAGAAAAGATCTGTTCTTTCTTGTGTCTTATCCCCCCCAAAATTAATGCCAACAATATCCACCCAATTATTGAAGTCAGAAAACTGACCACACATGTCTGTGTCCTTCTAGATCTTTCACCTGTCCACCTGATCCTGTCCGTTATACCTTTCTTAATACCTCTGGAATCTCTCCATTTATTTCCAACCTACCGCACTATCTAAAGGCAGAATAACACCTTCTTTCTTGCACCGCTCTCTTTAGTCTCCTGGCTTCTAGACTGCCCTGCCCCAACCATTCTCCATGCTGCTCTCAGAGCTGTGATTTCTAAAATGCAAATCCAACTATTGTCACTCCCCAGCTTTGACCACTTCAAAGGCTCCCCATTGTCTTTCCACTAAAGTCCAAACCCTTTATTATGACAAACGAGGCATATTATGACCAGGTCTGCTCTAAAGTATATACTCCCTGGGGACACAGGCTTTTTTGTCTCTCTTGTTCACTGCTATATCCCTGGAATAGCACAGAGCCTGGTCCGTGAAGGATTTGCACGAATGGTTGTTAAGCAAATGGTCTTTGCTTTTCTCCAGCCTCACTTGAACTCTTCTCCCTCTTCCTCTCTACCTCCTGGGCCCCAGTCACACAGTCCTCTAAATTTAAGGTGCACTTCCTGTTCCCTCTGGCTGGAAGGTACTTCCTCCAGCAACACCCAGGACTGACCTGGCGAGTTTAAAGTCTCAGCTCAAAGGTCCCTTCTTACAGAGGTAGGAAGTGATCTATTCCTTATCCATCTTATCTGAAGTAGCCCCCACCCCACCTAGTTCCTCACTTACCATGCCTTCCTTTCCTGTCCTTCTTAGCACATTTCACAGCGCATTATTACCTATTTACTTGTTTATTTTTATGTACTGTTTATCTGCCCCTCCCCGCTAGAAGGTGAGCTCCTGAGGACAGTCTGTCTTGCTTTTGCCTGACCTGTAAGAGGCACTCGATGGATAAATGAATGAATGTCTATTTGGCCTCCATACCCTCTTATTTCCTATCTAATTTGGGGTTTGCCCTTCCTTTTCTACTAAGTGATCCATGTGCAACTTCAGATTTTAAGATTATCATTGGCTTTTCTCATCTTACTACCAATTACCAAGCAAAATAGGTGTGGACGGGATTTCATTTTTAAATATCGCTTTTAGTTACCTTGAATTTTCTACTGACCCTGACTTTGCCCCTTTACCAAGCCCTCCTCCCAACACACAAAACAAAGTTTTTACTGTAAACACCACATACTGTAATGGAATTCAAATGTCCCCAGCATAAAAAAGAAGCAATAGTTTAATGAACCATAAAATTTTCTGACAAAACTTTGAACTGGTTAGTCATTGACGAATCTAAAAATCAACTTAGAAGTGTGCTGGGAAGCTTTCTCTGCCCACGCCTACTGCTGGAGGCAGTCAGATGCCCCCGTTATTCCCTGGGGGCTCACCCCACCCTGCCGTGTTTGCCTTTGACTCTTGATCACAAGGAACAGAGATCTACTCCAGCTGCCTCGGGACATGAAAGTTTATTGTAAGAATGTACACGGTAATAAAGCAGATGGGAATGTCAGCCAGGAAGCTGGCCCTTCAGCACAATTCAGGAAAAGATGAACCACCCGGCTCCTTGAGAAAAATGTAAGTAGAGATATAAACTGAAGGACTGTTCTAGATCCAAAGCAATTCTACAGATCTCGGCAGAAAGATTTCTGGATTTTCGCTCTAAGGCTCTGCCCTCAACCCCACTCAGCCCCTTGGCTTTTTCTGTTTCTCTCTGTATTAGTCTGCTCCTCTTCCCATGACAAGTGACAATAATTATTAACTCTCTTCTCTCAGCAGCTCTGCCTATTCATTGACTCAGCTTCCTCAGGCCCTCACCCTGCTCCGGGCATCTCATGAATACATCCGGAGTCTACTTTTTGCATTTCTTCATCTTTGGTTCCCAGCCATATCTGAAATGGGTCCTGCTTCCCAACTGCACATTCCTGAGAATGACCTGCTGCCTGACACAGCTTTTGGTCAGAGCATCTTGGTTGTTCAAGAGGAAACAGCAGCCTCCAGGTCCGTGCTTCCCTGTCTTCACTCAGCTGTGCCTGGGAGGACCAAGACATGTGGGTCAAAGCACGGCTGGCTAGAAGCCCCCACCCCCACCTCCAAGCAGCAGCTGGGATTGGCACGGGGTCCCTGAGGAGGAGCTGTGAGCAGACAGGGACCAGGGGTACATCTGCAATACTTAGCCCTGGGCATGGATCTATTTGTTTACTATTTTGACAACTGTATTGTATTATAACTGGCTTCTTCTGTAATCTCATGTGCTCATTTTAGACATTGAAAGTGTTACTCTGAGAAGGCTTTCATTGACTTCACAAGACTGCCAAGGGAGTCCATGGCACAAAGGTTAAGATCCGGGCCCTAAACGCAGATCACCTTGAGAGCAGTGTCTCATTCTCTGCTGTACCCTTAGCGTCCATGGGCTAGGCCTTAAAACATGTGTGGAAATAATGAATACTTGCATCCCCAGTATTCCCAGTATCCCAAACTGTGCCTGGCCCATGGAAGGTGCTTAAAGGAAGTTTTTAAATGAGTAACTCAACATCTGACGCCCCAACTTGCTAGCCCTTGGCCTCCCCGCGCAGTCTCCGGCAGCTGACTCTGCATTCCGGCACGCTGAAGCAAGGAATCGTTTATCAAGTAGGCTGGTACACGATCAACAATCAATTTTCACAACAATGCAAAATCCTCAGTCACTCATAAATTACTTCAAGATAAACACCAGGCCTTGAAGTGAAGTGCTGCCAGATCCATGAACAATCCCAGAATCTAATGAGAGGTTTCTAACGTCTGGAAGGACTCCTCCAGGGAGAATTCTCCAGGACTAAGGATAGGCCTGCTATTTAGCCATCCGTGTTCCAGGTCCCGCAGAGCACAGTGTTTCAAGCCAGCTGGTGAGAGTCAGTAAGGCAATCTGAGGACTTGGACAGATTTCTTTGTCTGCAGAGTTAATTGGCTCATATGGTGACTGAACCTGTGACCTTGATTTCCTTAGCCCCCTAGCCTAGCCCACTGAGCTCATCATCTTGACCACCTGAATGGCTTCAGAGCCTTGCAGAGAAGGAGCATAGCACAGAAGAGATACACAAGAAGCCAGAGTGAAGCAGAATTAAGCAGAGAGAGAATTCTTGAAGAACACCCTTGATACTGCACTTCCTGCTCACAGTAACGGCAAAGGGCTTCAAAGCTACCACCTCCTTTCTACACCACCCAAACTCTGACCCTTGAGTGCATGACAGCAAAGAGCAGTGAAGGTCATGTCTTCACGTATCTTGCAAGACTGCTGGCAGTGCTACCACGAACACAAGAAGCCAGAGTGAAGCAGAATTAAGCAGAGAGAGAATTCTTGAAGAACACCCTTGATACTGCACTTCCTGCTCACAGTAACGGCAAAGGGCTTCAAAGCTACCACCTCCTTTCTACACCACCCAAACTCTGACCCTTGAGTGCATGACAGCAAAGAGCAGTGAAGGTCATGTCTTCACGTATCTTGCAAGACTGCTGGCAGTGCTACCACGAAGAAATAATCCAGATTTTTTGCTACGATATATTTTGAGTTTTCTTTTGCCAACTTTTTATGAGCTTTCCTTTTCCTCCACCCAGAAAAAATATAGGAAGACCAGGGTTCACATCCTTCCCTTCCTCCCCAGGAAAGCCCTTCCTGACTGCAGGCAGGGACTGCCCAAGGCTATGATGTGCTTCAAGGGATGGAAATTACCAATGGCTTTGGATGCACCAGAAATAGTACTGAGCGTTTTACAGCTGTTATTTAATTTAATTCACAGGGATAGATGCTTAAAAACTATTTTTAATACCATCCTTCTAATGTGCCTTCAGAATCAGTCCTTAAAAGTTAAAGAATATATGAGTTGGATACATTTGGTAAGTGAGGAGAATGAATAAGTGAATAGAATAACGCATCTGCTATGTAATTCTTACTAGGGATTGATTTATCAGGCTACCCTTGTCATTCCTGCCATCCAGGAAAAACCGTCAATGGGATACTGAGATTGTAGGGTTTTCTTTATGGAGATATTTCTGCCAGGAATGTAGTTAATATTATTAGAAGCATAATAAATTTTGAAGTTGACAGGAGTAGATGAGGGTTCTGGGAACCATGCCACCAATGGGATGTCATCACATGTGGTGATGGGAAGGCACACGATGGGATGACTACATATCCCAGAACAGCCCTGGTTTGTGCTGGCTATCCAAGCTGATTTTCCTACCATCCCCTTTCACTCTCAAATGTGTCCCAGTTTGTATGATCCTGGGCCAGAAGACTCAATATTGTTAAGATGTCAATTCTCTTGAAATTGAAATATGAGATCAACAAAATTTCAATCAAAATCTCAGCAGGATTTTTTGTAGAAACTGTCAGACTGAGTGTACAACTCACGTAGCCATACAAAGGGCCTAGAAGAGCCAAAATGACTTCAAAAATGAAGAACGAAATTGGAAAACTAACAGTACCTTAGTTCAAGGCTTATTACAAGCCTAGAGCACTGTGCAGTATTGATGCAAATACAAACAATGAAACAACAACAACAAAAAAAAATGAAAATAGAAAGTTGAGGAGACCCATACACGTGGACAATTGATTTTTTACAAAAGTGCAACAGCAATCTAGTGGAGAAAAAAATCGTCTTTTCAACAGGTGCAAGAACAGTCGGCTACTTATATGCTAAAGAACCAAGCTTTGATCCACACCTCACACAGAATCATATTCAAAAATTCACTCAAAATGGATCATGGGCTTAAAGACAAACCCAAAACTGTGGAACTTCTAGAAGAAAAAATAAGAGAAAAGCTGCCTTTGGATTAGGGTTAAAAAAACAAATTGATAAATCAGATTTCATCAAAATTAAAAACTTTGGCCCTGGGAAAAACACTGCCGAAGAATGAAGAGGCGAGCCACAGAAATGGAGAAAATATTTACAATTTTGTATCTAACAAGGGAGTTGTTATCTAGCACATGTAAAGAACTCTCAAAACATAAGAAAACAAACCAATTTCTTTTTACTGGGCAAAAGATTTTAATAGATGCTTCATCTATGGAGAGACATGATGGCCACCATATACATGAAAAGATGCTTATCATCATTCGTCATGAGGAAAAAAATTAATCAAAGCCACAATGAGATACTACTACCCGCCATTCAAAATAATGATCATAATAAAATAAAATAAAATAAAATACCATACCAAGCCCTGAAGGGGATAGGGAGGAGCTAAAACTCTCGTACTGTATGCTAATAGTGGGAATGGAAAATTTACTTTAGAATTTAGAATGCAAAAATACTTCAGAAAATAATTTAGCAGTTTCTTAGTGTTAATATATATACCTATCATATGAGCCTACCATTCTACTCCTAGCTATTTACCCAAGAGAAAAGAAAGCATATATCCTTACAAAGAATTATCCACAAATGTTCACAGAGCTTTATTTGTAATATCCAAAAAAAGTCCCAGTCAACCTAAATATCTGACAACAGGTGAACGAATTAACAGCAAGCTGCAGTTTATCCATGCAGTGGAATCCTAGTCAGCAAAAGCAAGGAATGCATTAGTGATACGACACAGAATTAATTTCAAAATAAGGATGCAGAGTAAAAGAATCAAGCCAAAAAGGGCATCTACTGCATGATGTCATTGATGTAAATCTCTAGAAAATGCAAACACATCTGTAGCGACAGAGACACCAGTGGCTGCTTGTGGAGTGAGGAGTGGGGTGAGGTGAGGAGGAGACTATTTTAGGAAAGGGACAAGCAGAAACTTGGGGGGGTATAGGTACGTTATCTCAATTGTAGTCATAGTTTCATGGCTTCATAGGCATATTCATATATCAAAACTTAAAAATTATCTTGCTAAATAGGTACAGTTTATTATATGGCATTTGTACTATGGGTTCACTGTTAAGAAAACTAATGAGTAACTTGGCCCATATCTCATGTTAGTAAGTGGTAGAGTTGGGATTTGAACCCAAGTTTCTGGCTTCAGAGCCCATGCCCTGAAGTCTCAGCTGCTAAATATACAGGAAAGTGTGGCTGCTATTATTATCATCATCATTATTTACCCAATCCTAGGTCTGTCCTTCATAGATACTGACACCGGCCCCAGACAAGCAAAAAGACTTGCCAAATTTCCCGTAGGAGTGAGCAGCAAACCCAAGACGTGCCTGCACATCCTGACTCACACTCCAGAGCCCGCGGCCTTCTTCTCTGCCATGACGTCCCTGACCGGTCAATATGGGACAGCAGGTGGGGCATTAATGAGGCACCACCACCCCCCACTTACATCCTGGCACCACCACCGGCTAAGTGAGAATGGATTGTTTTTGTGAAACCTTAGTTTTCTCATTGGTCTACAAGGACATATGAACAAAAAGTGCCCTGATGTGGATGACAAATTATAAGGTCACTTTAGCATTATTTGATCCTGGGACACAGGAGATCACCAAAAGGGAGTAGAGGACATGAAAAGTAGAGGTGAAGAATCAAAGACCAGTGTCACACTTCAGGAGTTTGCCCAGCCTGGACTCTGAGAAGAGTGTTGCAGGGAGGAGGGGCCACAGCAGCTTGGGAGCCTGCCCAAAGACACTTCTGGAATCCCCACCAAGAGGTTCTGAGAAACAGAGAACTCCAACCACCCCAGTCTTGTGCTCACGGGCCGGGAGGTGCCCACCTTAGAAAGTCTTGGAGAATGTTTCTCGCCAGGACTTCAGGGAGCCAGTACAGTAATAATAGGATCCAGGCTGTATGTCTTTAACGACCCAGTTATAGGAGAGTCTTTCTAGCATCTTAGGTATTCTCCTTCCCCTCCCTTGTATTCCTTTCAATTCCTTCATTCCAACTACCTAAGCAGAGACAGTGAGGACAGTGGAGACAGTCCCAGATCTAGATGACGTTCTCTCTCTCTCTCTCTCTCACACACACACACACAGAGTGAAAACTATTTAGGCAACTTTTTATTTTAGTTTGGAGCTCCTTCTTAGGAAGATCCTAAAACACAAAATCAAGTGTAAATAGTTTCTTTGCGAGGAAATCCTGAGAAACACTGTCAGGGGAGTGAGGAAGTGAGATGCGGAAGGGAAGACAGCTGATAATAGGTTTGTTATCAAGCAAGTCATCGTTGTGGACAATTAGAGCTTCGTCCTGCTGCTATCTCTGGGAGCCGGCCGTAGAAAATACACCTCGGGGTCCTGCCGTCTGAGCAGCGAGGGAGCTGAGCTGTTTCTATACTAGTTCCCCTCAGTCACTGATCAGGTCGATGCTGCCTCTAACGAGCTGAACCTAGTGAGGGAGACAACAAATTAAACAGTATAAGCTCCTCTATGGCTGCTCTGTGTCTTATTCAGCCTTCATCTCAGCCTGACGAAGGCTGGTTTCCTGGTACTGGGAGCCTCCCATGCCGAAGGCAAAGCAGGAAGCCAAAGCAAGCTCGGGCCGCCGGAGCAAAGAAATGCAGCTGCTGGCATTGGGAAGGTGGCCGGCATGCACTGAAGGGGTCAGAGCGAGGGTGGGACATCAACACTTGCTTTCCTAGGACATTACAGCATCCTTTCGCAAGCTTGACTAACATATTTGGTGTAGCATGCTCACCGGCTACTCATGGGCTCACCCACATTTCCCAGCCATGTCACCAAACGACTGTGAGCAGAAGGGACATGCATCATTTCCAGGCGAAAGCATTTATGAGTCAGTATACAACCCTCCCATCCTCCCTTCTCTATAGGAGAAACCCAAAAGCTATACGTTCCATCCTGGATCCTGGCATTACCACTGGGAAGGGAGTTCATCCAGAAGGCTGCAGAATCCACAGCTAACTTTGCAGAAAAGAGAATCAAACCTCTATGTCCAGCCCCTGAAATTTCCAGATTTCCTTGTTATTGCCGCATAGCTTAACTGAACCTGTCTAGTATGTTAAGGTCTTTTGTCCTGCTTTCAATTTCACGTATCCATTCAACAAATAATTACAAATAAGTCAACATGTAATTACGATGTCCAGACAATATTTTTGGTGCTGGCAAAACGGCAGTGAACACAAGGACAAAAACAGGTCTGCCTTTATGGGCCACCGTACATACTAGTGGGAAGTTACCCTTGCCATGAAGGGAGGAAGTTTGTTTCTCCTCACAGTCATTGTAAGAGGTGCAATAGGAAATATGCATCGGAGGGAAAGATGTTCTGGTATTGTGATGGGAGGGAGTCCATTGGTTGACCTGTGTAAGGCAAGGATGTTAGAGAACAAGAAAGGAAAATAGCAAGGAGAACTGCTCTTTGCACATCGTTTCAAAATATGGACCAGGCTCCGTGCTAAACAGCAGAGATCAGAAGGTTACTGAGAATAATGCCAAGCTTCACAAGCTGAGTCTAGTGAAGGGAGAGAAATATACACCAAGTACAAACGCCTTGATGGCTGCTCTGTGTCTTATTAAACTTTGAATCTCAGCCTGACGCCCAGTAGATACCCAACCAATGTTTATGAAATCTACTAAGAATTACATAATACTGTTTCACTTGATCTGAAAAGAAAAATCGCATTAAAAGAACAAATCAACCCATATCTCTGCCTCTCCTCGCCCTCAGCGTTTGCACACCAGTGCTGAAGGAGACCAGGGCTAGGGCTTCCTACGTCACTCCTGGAGTGTGTGGCACATGGCTCTGGAACGAGGAGTCAACTGAAAGATTGGACTCTGGGGATATGAGCATCAAAGACCCAACAGCTGTTCGGAGCTCCACTTGAACTTGAAAGCTGGAGAGAGTAATCCGTAGGATGGAATGTGAGCCCTCGGGACTGAAACTCAATCAGCAACCTTCCATTTGAGGCATGTCCCGTCTACACACCTCAGTGCGAATGGCAGCAGTCCGTTGCAAGGACTTGCGAACATTTCAAGAAGCTAATACCTCTAGCATTGCCCCAGGTTTAGAGAGAAGTAAAGGTACCATGTGCGTCCAGGAAAGAAGTCAAATTGGTGCCTGTGTTATGTCTTGGGATCCCTGTTGCCATATTCTCACCGTCAGGGATGTTCTCTTCCACCCACCTGCCTCTGTCCTGCTGGGACTCTCTCGGTGTCTGTTATAGGTAAGCAGATCCTAAGGAAAGTCTTTGGAAGATTCCGTTGTGGGAGAACTGACAAACTCATGTGCTACCACATCTTTCATGAAGTATCACAATCGGAATAAATCAAAGTTGTAAAAACGCGGACACATTTACCACCCAGCAACACAAATGACAGCAGGGTTACTCCTCCCCTGAACACAGAGTACCTTCAGCCTCTTCTCTTCTCCAGGAAATAGTAAAGGTTCAGGACATCTCTGACCTAGGGGTCACCACACATCCAGGGCCCTGTGGAGAAGAGAGAACACTAACTCCCCGTCTCAGACCCTGTCCCATTACCCAAAGGGTCTGCCGGGTGTCGCCTCTGCACGTCCTTGTGCTCACTGGCCCCCGTTTCTTGATGACTGTTTGACTGCGGGTAGATTAGCATGATTTAAAACACAGAATATCTGCAGTGACCAACACAAGTTACCAGCCCCTTTTATCCTCAGGTAAATTCCTCTTACTTAGCGAACAACTTTGGCCGGTAAAAAGCTCCGTGAAATCTAATCCAATGCACTGTGAAGTTTTGCAATCTCTTTCTGTTAGCTATCCAGCCTACCCCGTACCTCGCCCTAACAGTTGGAAAGAACACTAACTGACCCCCTCATAAGCATCAGAAACCAGTCGCTTCTCACCACCAATCATCTATTTTTGGACATAACTACAAAGCAAGCACAGGGTCAGTCGTAGCTCTGACTCTTAAAAGCAACGCCCGCCCGTTGATCTTTCCTCTGCCCTCCCCCCCATTACTTGGTTCTCTTTCCTATCCACCCACCCCCTCCCAAGACTTTAGCCCTAAGGACTGTTTTCCCTCCCTTCGCTCCCTCCCCACCCCCAATCCTTACCCTTGTACCACAGCAAACCACATCTTACCTATGTGGAATGCAGAAGAAATGTTTTCCTTTTGATATTAAAAAGTCCTCCCACCAATTAAGTAAACACTGGCCACACCACAGAGCTGGTATGTTATTGCAAAGCCCAAGAGAGCACAAAGCCGGAGTTTTCGCAGAGCTGTGTCAAAAGGCACCTCAGGCTTTGGCCTCACCTCCGGGGAAGAGATGAAAACACGCCGTGCACATGTCAGAACGCCAAGTGCAACCGTGTGCGTGCTTCACGACGTGGTCAGAGGACGTGACTGAGCACTGGGATCTTCTTACCTGCTTGCTCGTGGGATGCCCTCTCCTCCTCCCGGACGGGATGCAGACAGAGCTCGAACACGGTGCTCTTGGAGGTTCGTCTCCGGCGACAGCAGGCCGACCCTGGAACCCTGTGGTCGACGAGGCACCTTCACAATCCAGGGCTTCAGGCACGGCAGAAGAGAAGGCCGAGAGCCAGACTGTGCCACGGGCACCCGCCACAGGCACATCTTTCCCGAATTTCTTAGGGTCGTGATGTTCTTAACCACAACTGTAAAACAGGAAGGTGGGGGGGCGCCTGCGTGGCTCAGTCGTTAAGCGTCTGCCTTTGGCTCAGGGCGTGATCCCGGTGTTCTGGGATCGAGCCCCACATCGGGCTCCTCTGCTGGGAGCCTGCTTCTTCCTCTCCCACCCCCTGCTTGTGTTCCCTCTCTCGCTGGCTGTCTCTATCTCTGTCAAATAAATAAATAAAATTAAAAAAAAAAAAAAACCAACAGGAAGGTGGGACCGGGGAACCTTAAATGATTCTTTTCAGTGCACCTGAGTGTCATGCGTCACTGAGCCAAGGCCATCTGCTCTCAGGCTTCAGGCAGGGACTGTGGCACACTGCTCCTGCTCTGTGTCTGATGGGCCTAATGGTACCAGGAGGGCTGCTTCAGCTCCCCTCTCCATCTTCCCATCCCTTAGAAGAGACAATTCCGATTCCTCAATGGAGCCTCGAAGACGACCAAGAAATAAAAAGGTTCCCATGTGAAAAGTCCCTCATTGTATCCATAGGGATCCTGTCAGTTATTAATAAAAACCCCCCACTGAAGGTTTCCATTTTTCCCTGGGTTCTGAGTATGTGGTTACTTTTGTCCATGGCATCCAAGGGCGAGTTAATTTTATTAAGAACATTCTGAGACAGCTAGCATGTCAGAAGTTGACACTACTCTCTCTCCAGTCCTCTATTCTTGGTAACGTGGTTACATATCAGCTGGCCCCAAAAGCCAGTTGCGCCTTTTTTCAATCTAACAGCCATCCTGTGAATAGCGTTTGTTTTCCATTGCTGCCAAGGAGACAATCTGGCTCTCATTTCCTTTGAAGAAGAGCCCGTTCTGATGAGTCAGGTCTACATTGGGAATAATTAGGTCAAATAAATGAGCCCTTCCAGCTGCCTGTGGCATCACTCAACACCCCCATGTTGCAGATAAAGGAGACGATGCAGGAGCAAAAGCAGGTTATCTGTTGTGAGTTATACCTACCTCTTGCCCAAGGGACATTATCAAAACGTACGCAAGGTAATTACAGCTCCACTCTTTGCATCTGGAAAAGTGAAAATGTATCCATAAAATCGTGTGGTGGTCTCACTGCCTTTCCAGCCTACAAGAGAGGGCTCTTATCCCATGAGGAAATGCAAGCCAGCTGGAAGGTCTCAAGACAGGCATCTGCCTGTGTCCCGTTTGCCGTCATGGACTCCCAGTCACCTTCTCCTGGGCTGTCATGTCCACTGGCAGGAGAGAGAGAGGAAATTCAGTGAGGCTGGAGTCATCCGCCAGCTCTAGTCACTGCTCTGCTCAAGCTGATAGGGACAGCCCACCATTCAGGCAAGAGTCTCACGTAGTCTACCAGTTCGCTAAACAACCCACGCACGTGGCAGAAGATGGACCTGGGCTCAGTTAAGAAATGCCAACCTGTTACCCAGATTCGGGAGCTGCCCCACCCCGATCTGGGCAGCAGGAAGTGGGGAATGGAGAGAAAAACCTTTATAAGGTAGTCCTTCATCCAAGAGGCTCATTACTCCGGGCAGGCGGGGAGGAATCTTTGTTTCTCCCTCAGCTCTCTCTTTTTTTTTAACTTTATTAAACTATTTGGAAATTACTGTAATGTAGGAGCTCCAAGAGTTGCACCAGAAAATCCCACCAACCTGGGATTCCGTACCTAATGAGAAGGGTCACGGACCTCAGGCAAGGGTTAATGATGCATCACACCCTACAACAGCCGGACCAGACCAGGTGCTCTTTCCAAGCAGCATTTTCTCGTAAAGATCCCACCACTTACTTTTTAAATCAAATCCACCATCCGAAGACTCTCGTGCAAAGTTGAGTTGTGGTTGCTTTGTTTCCCCACGGGTACCATTATTTTGGATTATGCCAGCTCTACAAAAAAATGAGAAACTTTCTCTCTTAAAAAATAAAAAGTTAGAGAAATTCAGCTGACATTGAAGTAATAGGTAGGAACAAAAACACTGCTTCCCAGTCCTTCCCGCCTACAGTGCTAGATGCATCTCACGCCTACCAGATGGTGTGTGATGCCACATAGAAGCCCAGGAAGGACAGCACAGCTGTGAGCCTCAAAAATGAGCCCATTTTCAACTGTTCTGGGGTGACTGACTCTCAAAGAATCAGTGTATCATAAGATATCTTTCATTCAGTCCCTCAATAATGAGTCACTGAGTGACTGCCGGGTACAAGACACTTTTCCTTTCCTGCTCTCCAGCCCCAGGTGTGAACAGCTGTCTTGCCATTGTCCAGCAGACCCTAAATCCAGGAGGCCTCCCAGACACCAGGGTGACTCGCAGTTATGAGAGGTGGGGAGGGTTGGCCCAGGACACTCAGTTGAAAGGCAGCAGTGCTGACTCACAGCCCAGCTCCTACCTGGACCACCCCCCATCCCCGTCTCCTCTGACATGAAATCTCCAGGTCGAGGCTGGGAGCCCTAACCCCACACTGCCTGCGGATTCACCCAGGAAACAGGAACTCATAACCCTAAATGAAAAGGAATTACTTTTTTTTTTTTTTAATTTCCTTCTAGCCTTTAAACAATCTCATTCACTTGTCTTGCGCTAATCTGACTTCCTCTCCTGGGATGTGTCTGCAAGGCTCATTACTAAGAAATGCTGGCATCAGTCACATCACAGGCTTAAGACTCCAGCACCTCTGCTTCCATGAGCAAAGCTCGGCTGTTGCAAAGTGGAGCCATAGTTCACCTCTCCCAAAAGGCCAGATCTAAGCCACAGCACAAACTCCAGAAGGATGGGCAGAAGCCGGGTTAAGAAGGGAGACTCCCTTGCTGGGGCGGGGAAGCAACCGCAGGTCCTCTGCTACCCCCGGGAGCCCCCGGCTCCCTTTGTTCTGCCATCCCAGGCAGGAGGTGCAGCATGGCTCCTGCGTGCACCAAGTTCAGTACGTGCTTTGGGTCAAGGGCAGGAGTGGTGTGCACACACGTGCAGCCACTGAAGCCTGGGACGGCGCTCAGTGAGGCGAGGAGAGGGAGTCGAAGTCGAGCAGGGCCCATTAATTCATCTGAGCGTCATCTTAGCTGGTTGGACTGGAAATGAATTCCCAGCAGGGCGGCCTCATGGCACTGCTGCTATAATCTGGGTGGGAACCACAAAGAGTTTTAATTGCTGGTAATACAAATGGAACAAAATTTTCAATGCAACTTCCTGCTGGTATTTTCCCCCACCCTGTGTCATCTTTAATCTGCGTTAGGGAGGATATTAAGATTTGGGGTGTATTAGGAGTACAGAGGAGAAGGAAAATCCTGTGATATGAAATATTCTTCAGCAAGAAAAGCAATTGGAGAAGTGACTGTAAATTCACTTCCACTGTTGGCTCTCTTCTCTCTCTCTCTCAGATTCTCCCCAGTAAGTAGTAAAAAAGATGATGGCTTTGGAGTACACATTTTTACTGGAATTGGAAGGAGTTTTATCAAAAGAAGTCCAGAACAATCCCTTTTCACCTGAAATAGACAACGCACCCCCCATTGCAGTGCCGGGAGCGGGGGGTGGGCAGCACTGCTGATAACGTCTTAGCAATTCCCCTATTTACAGAGGCTGAAATGCCTTTACTTGAAAACTGATGAATAAGTTTTCTTTTGTGGCATAAGAATAGGTGACCTTTTCCCCCCTGAATTCCCATCCTGGGGGCCAGGGAAGAGAGCCCAGGATCCCTTCTCTTGGCCTTCACACCGTGGGAAAGAGTATCTAGAGTTTAAAAGCCTGATAAATGCCCTGGAACAGCTTTGAAAACCACTCAGCGTGAGCCCTTGCCCCCTGAACAAACATCCACGTTGTATCGCGACAGGCATGCCTCGAGGTCTTTGACCCGGTCACAGACACAGAGCGGACTCCCTTTGTCAGTAGATTCATGGCACTTGTCTCGCTCCTGAAAACAGTTCCTAAAGAATTCTCTGGTGAAGTCAGTTTCCTAGGAGAATCCATCACATCTCCCCAGCAGATATTTCCACCCTTGCAAACCATTAGATAAACTTAAAGAACAAATTAGTCCTCACGGTTGGCCTCCCCAACCCTCCCCAGTTCACCACTTAAATCACGCTACTTTCTCAGTGGATTTGAAGCAAGCTTTCCAATCAGAGCCCTCCGACCAAGAGCCCGAGTACATAACTCATAAGAACAATCGCCCAACAACTGCTTCTTCAATTTCTCACATCTGGTATCTGCTCCCTTGTGAATGAATGGGACAGCCACCAGCAGGAAGGGCTAGGGTGGGGTGACTTAAGTCTCAAAAAGAAAGAAGTGATGGAAAGGCAGTGAGATCAGAACTGTCCCAGGAGGCAAGTGCCGGTCAAAGACTCTGAAACCCTTCACATAGCTCTTCCTACTCTGTCTTGATTTTGTCCACGTCTCCAGTTGTATGTACTGGCCACCCTAGAAACTATGAGCTCTGCCTAGCCAGTTACAAGCAGCTGCTAGTTACTTGAGAAAAGAGTCTGTTCCTCGGCAGAATGAGAACAAAACCTACTTTGATTCCGTTGGTATCCCTAAGCTGAATGAAGCATCGTAAGGGCATGGTATGATTTAAAAAAAAAAAAAAAAGCACAGACTTCAACATTAGGGAAGCCAGAATTGCATATTTTGCCTCCGCTGCTTGTCAGGCAGTGTGGTTGTAACCAAGGCAGTTTACTGTAACCAAGACAGGTTACTCACTGAGTCTCTGCTTTCTGCTCTGTAAAACTGAAATGATGACACCACTTACCTTGTATGAGTCAAATAAGAATAAAATGAGAAAGAAATAAAATGACAGTAGGTATTCAACACACTTGATACAGTGTCATAATAAACAGCATCTAGTTCCCTCTATCTTTGATGTACATACAACCATAACTGGGACCCCAACATTAAAGACATTTTGACTTGTCTTGGTTTCCTTTACAAGAGTTAATGAACAATGCCAAGAGCCAGCCCTGTTACCCATAATCGTTGTAATACTAATGCATCAACAAGGTAACATGGTAAATTATAAAGGCAAGTCATTTCACACAAAAGGGGGAAAGGAAAGGCTGGAAAGAGATGAGAAGTAAATTCACAACTTTAGCTGCACATTCTCTCAAAGAATGAAGTTTTCCTGTATTTTAATATGTCACTTTAACATAGAGTATAATATTATAGAAGAACATTTTATTAAATTATAGAATTCCAGGGTTATTAAAGCCCAAATCCTTCACTGATACCTGAATACCATGTGAAATACTTGTTACTTTTAATTTACTCTTTAGAATATTTTTTTAAGGCTATTTGAGGATTCCCTGAGGTAAGCAAGATGGTCACAACCCAGGAATAAGAGGTTAGAAGTCATGAGGCAGGTCACTTGAGAGAACCCTCTCAGTTCATATGTACTAAGCTGTAACTGGATCTATGCCCTATAATTTCTTTTTGGAAGAGATGGGATAGAAGACACTTACAAATCTAAATGTGCTCCGTCGTGGGCACAGCCACTGCAGACTGCGGACCGACCATGCAGTGAAGGGTGAAGTTCAACTAGTTCTTTGGCCCAGAGGCCACTGTATCTAAGTCACCTGGGGAAGATGGATTGGTGCTGGTGGATATTGAAAATGAGGCCCCAGCCTGAACTCCTTAATAGAATCTTTGAAGATGGCTCTGAAATTAGCATTTTGCACAAAAATTTGCATTTTTCATAAATTCTAAATATGAAACCCTATTCGTAATGGGATAAAAAAGTGATGAGACAAAGCATTATACTCATCACTGAAAAGAGGCAAAGGAGTTTATGTACTAATGGAGAGAAAGAGGAAAAACAGAAAGCCAGTCATCTTCTCAATGCGCAGATGTGTCATAATGTGTCATTTAAAAAGCACCCATGTAACTCATTCCCAACTCAACTGCCTCTGGGAGAATCCAATTAGAAATATTACCCTATGCTTCTAAAATGAGTCTCAAAGTTTAGTCACATTTAAAATAAAAGGGTAGAAGCAGAAAATATTCATTTGCCTCAATATATTACTCAAACACTCAATACTACCTTTTTTTTTTTAAGAGTCCAAACATGATGTTCTTTAGCGAAAGAAAAGCCTACTGGGAAAATAATATTGTTTTGTTGGGTCTGAATGCATCTTTCTAGAAAACCAACTATGCTGCATTCAGCCACAGAAGGATAAATTCTTCAGAAAGAATCTCAGGAGATAATAGTAGTGAGTTGTTTAACTTCAAATTGCAAGCAGAAAAATTTTTAATTTCCAGTAAGAAGAATCAGCACCCTCTTCCAGTTCATTGAGAGACGTAGAAAGTGTGTGTCATATTTACCAAAGGGTAGAATGCTTCCTACTCATTCTAACAAGAGCTCCTGAGAACCTAGCTTTCAACTTTATCACAAGTTAAAAAAAAAAAAAAAGAATAAAAACATATAGAAATCCAAATTCACACCACCCATGAAATGAAGTTTGTAATTCCACCTTGGCCATTAGACCACAGAACCTTTTCCTTATCAGGAGTCTCTTCCACCTTCCTCATTCCTATGTCTTCATCACACCCTTCACAACATGCCATCCACCTAACACCGGACTGAGGAGATTACTGTCCTAAGATAATGAGAAAAAAGTGAGGATAGACAGAGTACTATGGAATCCTTAGAAATTACAGGTAATATCTACCTGGGGGCAATCAAAAAAGAGTTCATAAAAATAATATTTTTAAAGAGTCCTGATAAGAAGCATGAGGCTCAACAGAGATGACCAAGAAAGGACATCACAGAAAGAGAGACTATAAGTCAAAACTCATAGACTCATGAAGGTCAAAGATGAGCGACACAATTTAGGAAGGCCACGGTTCTCTTGCCACTTTCCCTCCACATATTTTATCAACCCTCATATCTTCTATTAGACTCTTTCAATGTCTCTCCAATCTTTGCTTGACATTCAATTCTCTTTATCATTGTTCTAATTTATACCCTCAATACCTTTCTCCACCTAGACTATTGTGACAATCTTCCAGCCATTTCTTCATCTTTGGGTTAATCTATTTACTCCTCAGTTTAACATAGATTAAAAGCAGGATTGGGTCCCCCCCCCATGCCTACTGTATAAACCCCGACACCCTTACTCTAGCATTTGATGCCCCACTCTGTCATTCTAGTTTTTGGTCTCAAAGCTTCCCTTAACACAGATACACAGAGGTCCGGGAACAAGTGAAGAAGTAGAGTAACAGGAGGACTGAACCTCAGTTAACATCCATGGATGACCTTGGAGAGCCCAGTCTCGACAGAGTGGTGGGGGTGAGCCACGATGGACATGGAGAGAGAAAAAAATGAGGCATATAGGTGAGCTTAAGAGGTGAAAATAGCTAGTACAGACAATTCTTTGGGGAAGTTAAACAATAAAAGTAATATGAATAATAGGATGCTATGCTAGGGGAGTTAGAGGCACCAAGGAATGACTTCTTGGTGGTGGTAGAAGTGGTAGGTCAAAGGAAGAAATAGATGGAGGGGGTGGTGTTACTGTTTGTGGTGGCTGGGATCAGGAGAGAAGAGACTGAGTCGCCAGATTTCCCATCCAAAATCACAGTAAAAACGAGAGGTGTGCACCCACAACCAGAAAAGTGAGGGACAAGTCAAAAGTCCTTACCAAGCCAACAATCTACAGAGAAATCCTAAAAACATTTATAAGAACCACAGCTTTGAGTAGAAAAATTATTTCAGCATATTTTGGGAGAGGAGGAGGCAATATCAATTAAATATAAACCTATTTACGTATTTGTTTATTCCGCAGACTTGTTCCAGAAAGAATCTAAGGCAGCCACAAAGTGCTAGGTGCTGGATAAAAGCCACCACATCCTGGAATATGAGCTAAACTCCCTTGGCCACCAGCGCTATAAGATCCAAGCAAATAGATCGTAAACGAAGAGCTCAAAGCACCAAGCTCTTGAACAGAAGGAATAAAACTGAAGGACCATGATGAGAAGGGGCAGGTCCCCCAGGTGTACCTGAGTGCTGAACTGGTTCCCACCACATCAAAAGCCATGGCACAGCCCCTAATTCCAATTGCTGAAACATTTTAACAGCTGGGAATTAAAATAAGCTGTCAGCCGGCTCAAAAAGATTTTTTAATTCAAAATAAATCAGGCTAACAACCTGCAGATGTTTGGAAAGAAAATGTTTGGGTGACTCATTTTCAAAACCCAATTCCCTAACTTTGCCATTTCAGGGTTTCTGAATGACTGCTACCTGCCCTTTGTGTCTAATCATGAGACACACTGTTATGCTGGCATTGTCAGACTTAACATGGGTCTAGTGTGTTGACAGTCATGGATTCCATCTGGTAAACCAAGCTGAAATCGGAACTCAAGGGCACAGAGTTGGTCAGGTTACTGAACGTGTTACTAAGTCTCTGGATATCCAGGAATCCTTCCATCTCTAACAATAGATAGAGATACTCAAAAGTTCTGCCCAAAGGTCTTTGTGCTTAGGTTTGCATTAACCTTTGTGCCACATTTCTTAGAAAAAATTGGGAACACCTCGGGATGGGTCAAACACCAGAACAGAAACAAGGAGAGAATAAAAGAGAACAAGAGGCTGCAGAAACAATGAATAATATCACAGACTGAAGATAAATGGCCGAAGAGAAACCAGCCCCTCAGAGCCCCATCTGAGGACAACATGGAAGATGCACACATCCGTGGAGGAAGAAGAGGGAAGCTTCAGCTTCCGCTTCTCCACGAGAGAATCATCTGGGTCCATTCCATTCAGCCTTTTCCAGCTGGTGAATATACAACAAACCATGATAATACGGTACTAAGTCTGGTTCTAAATTCTGGGAGCTGTTGGCCGTCAAAACGATGGGGTGGAGGTAGGAGATCGCTGCCAGTGGGGCAGGAAACTCTTCACCCATGCTTATTCAGCAGGGGATTTTGCCCCTTCTGGAAGGCCTTCCCTTCTCCTTTACCTTCCCAGCAGTTCAGGCTGCTATAATGTAGTGTCACAGATTGGGTGGCTTATAAACAACAGAAATTGATTTCTCATAGTCCTGGGGGTGGTGACATCCAAGATCAGGGTGCTAGCATGGTCAACTTCTGGTGAGGACCCCCTCTGGGTTGTAGACTGCTAGCTTCCCATGTATTCTCATGTGGGGGAAGGGGTAAGAGAGCCCTGTGGGGTCTCTTCTCTAAGGGCACTAATCCCATTCATGAGGGCCCTGCCCGTATTAGAACCTAGTCACATTACCAAAGCTCCCACTTCCTGATTCCATTACATTAGACGGGATTTCAACATATGAACTCTGGGGACAAATTCAGTCTACAGCACTCTCCCAGCCCTAAGTCACCAATGATGGGAAGCTCTCTGTGGCCTCTGTTTCCAACTTTCCTGTATATCCACAGGTGTTTGCATGCTCCCCCACTGAGGGTCTCACACCAGCGAGTACAACAATATATGCCTCCAAGTCTATCTCCCACGTCATCCTTGAAAGCAAGAGCTGTATCTTTTCATCTTTGTATCCCTCGCACCCAACACAGGACCCAACATTTAGTAACCCATCAATAACTATTTGCTGAATTATTTAGTCAAGTTCATTAAAGAGAAGACCGTTATTTTTTAAAGAGAGTGAGCTGGAAAGTCTCAAAAAATGTTCTTTAGATATGTACATTTTCCCAAATGCTTGATAACCTGTCCTCAATTAAAATGACTTCCAAGACCAGAAGCTGAAAAAATAATAGAATACCTTTAACTAGAGGTTGTCTGATTGAGAATGGGAAGGAATATTTCTTAGAAACATAATACACTTATTTCTACCTTTGGAGCCTCCTCATGTCTCACAGCTAGAGTGAACAGCAGTCTCCCCGAATCCCTTTCAGCCAGAATTCAACACAAACGAAAGGTAGAAGGGCATAGATACTTAGCTCTACGGGAAGGAAAGGTGAACAGCAATGAATGTGTTCCCTATTTCATCCTATTTGCTTTTCTCATCACGCCGATCTCATTGAGAAAGGGGTAAAGAGTCCCTACTCAGCCACTTTATGAACAGCTCAAGACAGTCTCACAGAAGGGTCAGCATCCTTGATGAATGAAAACCAAATGACTATCAAGAGTGTACGCCTTTCCAGCAAGGGTCTATGGTCAAAAAGACATATACTGAGATTGCTTCCTCATTACAGAAAATAGACTTTCTCTAGCCATGATTATTTCCAATCTAAACTGCCAAAATCAAACCTTTGTACTTGACTTCACTACTTACTAGCTATACCACCCTGGTCAACTCATTTCTTTAGTTACTTAGCAAATATCACTTAAATTCCTGCTGTGTGCCAGGCACCATGCCAGCGGCTAGAGACATAATGGGTAGATGGATAGAAAGTTCTTTGACCTCATGGAACTCCCCATCTTAGCACCCCCTAGTGGTAAACTTGGGTTCCTGATACAAAGGGTTCTAATTAGGAATAAATAAGGTAACAATGTCAGGTGCCAAATGCAGTACCTGGTAAATAATATGGGCTCATTAAATGCAAGAAACTATGATTAGGATTAGCTAACAAATGGATGTCAAAGTTTTATAAACTGTAAAATATAATACAATTATTCCCGTTATCATTTCTATGATAGGGAGTTTTTAGAACAAATTGTGAAAATAAAGCCAGTATTATATTTCCAACGATCAAAGATGCAGCATTTTATATACATTTAAGCTTCACATGTGGCTGTTCTGATAACCTAGGCGCCTCCTCGAGACCTAAGAAATGTTTTCAGGTAGCCCCATCTCTTACCACTCTCCGTAAGCCCCCTACGCACCAGCTACACCAAACGCTTTACTAGTCCCTGCTAGAAGGCACGGCCACACTGTACCCCAAGGGGACCCTGTGCAGACTCCGGTTTTGTGACCCCATTACAGTCTGCCTCCTCACCCAGAGCTCAGGTCCTTGGACAGGACTCGTGTTCCACCTTAGCTTTCTATCCCTCACGGCTTTTCGTTCAGTTCCTGGTATGTAGTAAGGATTTGGCCCATAAATGCCCATTATTTTAAAAGTAATGATTAAGGGGCGCCTGGGTGGCACCGCGGTTAAGCATCTGCCTTCGGCTCAGGGCGTGATCCCGGCGTTATGGGATCGAGCCCCACATCAGGCTCCTGTGCTGTGAGCCTGCTTCTTTCTCTCCCACTCTCCCTGCTTGTGTTCCCTCTCTCACTGGCTGTCTCTATCTCTGTCAAGTAAATAAATAAAATCTTAAAAAAAAAAAAAAAGTAATGATTAAATCAGGGGCGCCCGTGTGGTTCAGTCAGTTAAGCATCTGCCTTCAGCTCAGGTCATGATCCCGGGGTCCTGGGATCGAGCCCCACATTGGGCTCCCTGCTCAGCAGGGAGTCTGCTGCTCCCCCTGCTTGTGCTCTCTCTCCCTCTCTCAACTAAATAAATAAATAACATCTTTCAAAGTAATGATTAAATGAATCAACAAGAGGCAAAAAATAGAATATATTTATGCCTTAATCATCTTCTTATCTGTAAAATAAATCACATTAAAAGAGTTCACTTTCTATTCAGTGAGAATTCAAAAAGCATTTAATAAACACAATTAACTATTGTGCGCGCAATCATGTAGGAGAACTTAGGAGTGACGTAAAAATGACATAAACACTGCACACACAGTACAGGAAGTCTCCAACCTCAGAGGCTACAAAAAACTTTGGAAGTCATATAGTATTCACAGCTCTCATTACGTGGGTCATGGAACTGAAGTTCATGGCGTCTGACTTGTCCAAGATCAAAAAAAAAAAAAAAACCCCATGACAACTAACGTATCTTGTACCCTTCCCAGGTGCCAAACGCTTCCCTGGTATTATTTCCTTTAATTCTCAAAACCGCACTATGAAACAAGGACTATTATTATCCCCATTTCACTGATGAGGAAACTTAGTATTAAGGAGATTAAGTGACTTGCCCAAGACCAAGCCAAGTCTAAGAAGGAGGCTGTGTGACCCCCTGTCCATTTCTCGCCACCTCCCCACATGGATTGAATAAACCAAAATGATCCGAAAGCCATACGCAAGCGGAATTCCCAGCAGGAGCGCCAGGAAGCGGGCACCTCTCAGCACCATGGGGAGAGATGTCAGCAGTGACAGCGACCGCTGGCTTCCGCAGCTCCTCCACGCAGGCTTGGGACTTCTCGTCTGTCTCGTTATTTATTAAATGAGATTCTGGTTACTTTCATCAAAGGAAAAAGAGAAGGTGTTCTTTCTCTCTCCCTGCCCCCACTTCCCTCCCTCCTTCTCTCTCTTTTTCTCTTTCTCTCCTTCCCCCTTCTTTCCTTCCCCTTCTCCTTCTCTTCCTCTCTCTTTCTCTCTCCCTCTCTCTTCTGCCCTCCCTCTTTCGTTCTCTCCCTCTCTCCCCACTCCCCTTCCCCCCTCTCTTTCTCTATCTCTCTGTCTTTCTCTGGCACAAAAATAGAGGCAGAAAGAACGTGTGTGGGGCCACAGACTTCAAATCAGACCATCCCCCCAAGCCACACATTCACTCCGTCCACCAGAGCAGGACATGCCAGGGTCCACTGTGAAACGCTGCCTCACTTCCCCCCCTCCTCCCCGCCAGAGGCCATCAGAGTTCTTGGTTAGGGAATTAAACTGCACTATGAGCCACTTCTGCCACCTAGTGTGAAGAGGTGGAGAAAAAATAATCTGGGTCCATAGCAGAAGAAACACAATATAACGTCTGAATTGCAAAACATTTTCAAATAAATGCCATCGACTTACCCCAGACTATTTTAGAAACTACAAAACAAATGAGCATTTCTAGGTCACATGCAGTAGATTGAGGCCATGATTTTAAAACAGCTGAAAGCTTTGTGACAACAGATTGCAAAAGAATGTACCATGAGCCTAAGTTCCAAGATATACCACAGACACTTTAGGACCAAAATCACGTGTACAAACGACGAACCATTTCAAATCAGCAGGGACCAATCCAATGATATTGTATTTATATCTACTACGAAATGTTTCACACAGCTTTCCCGGGGTCATCTGTTGGCATAGGCTGGAGACAACCTCAGGGTGAAATTCAGCACAAACACCTATTGCAAGGGGTCAAAACAAGTCTCAAGGGCACAGCTTTCTGGTAGTTTGGTTTCACTCAGAGGTAAGGTGAGGTGTGGAAAACCCGATTGTCTCTTTCAGAAAATCTTCAATAAAAACTTTCTTGGGGCACCTGGGTGGCTCAGTCGATTAAGCGTCCCACTCTTGATTCTGGCTCAGGTCATCATCTCAGGGTCGTGAGATTGAGCCCCACAACCAGCTCTGCACTGAGCATGTTGGAGCCCGTTTGGGATTCTCTCTGCCTTCCCCCGCCCCCGTCCTCCCCCGCCCGTTTTTACAACTTCTGGAAAAACCTTGGAGTGCAGACAGTCTGTGATGCTGATTAATGAAATACTGATTTCCTTCAATAATCAACCAGGAAAAGCATAGGGCTACTGTTCTTAATGGAAATTAAAGAGCCAAATAAGCCCTATGTCAGTGTGGAGAAACAGCCCCTTCCAAAAAAAACGGGGGGGAGGCGGTTAGTACAGTCACTTGAAATCAGAGCGAAACTGGGCAGCTGAAATTCACAGCACTTGAACCCATCTCTGCACCTGCCCCCTCAAATGCACAAGCACCCACCACGTGCAAGCGGAATGTACTGTAATCTCCATCTCTCAGAACATCTAGTGAAGGAAATACAGACCCAGGGAGAATTGCTGGAGACCAGAGGGGTAGTCGGATCGGGTTCACGGGCTGGCAAAGCACCGGTGACTAGTGTGGGCACAAGGGAGTATGAGAAACTGCGTCTTCAGACCTCGTGCCGGGGGTCCAGTTACATCACAGAGGGTGAAACCACTTCAAAGCCCAGAGATTGGCAGCGTGAAGCCCACGAAGGATTGAAATGAAATGCTACCTATTTCACCAGGCCTGGAGCGATGAATCAAACAGCTCAATTCCTCCACCGAGCCTTGGTTAATGATCAAGAGGCTTGTCTCCCCCTGGCCCGCTCAGCATATTGCGTGTAGTTTGTTTTTATGTATGTGTTTCATTTTTTGGAAAGCCAGACGAGAAAGGCATAAATTAAAAAGGTATTTTATGGGAGGCAAAAGGCATTTATTTATTGTATTTTGTATTTATTTATTTATTTTTTTAGTCCTGCCACCTGCAAAGTCCTTCAGAGACACAACCGATAGAAGCCGAAATGTCAGAAGGGAAAGAAGCACGAAGGGAGAGTTAAAATAGGAAAGGCTCTAGGAATGTGGCTCTAGGCCCAGCAATCCAAACTCGTTATCTCGGACCATAATTCTTTAAAAATATTTTCCAAGAACAGAGGCTCATCTCCCTAGACTGAGATTGTGCCGGGGAGCTCCTAACCTCCACTCCAGCATCTTGCCTTAGAAGGGTCTAGAAATATCAAGGAAAGATGAGTTCGAAAACACACAGAAGTCCTACTAGCTAGCTGCCCAGCATTCCTTTGACTTCTTCTTTACTCACTGCAGTCCCTTGGGGCTGTTTCCACCACCACCCCCTCCCCGCACCCCCCAAGAGTGCTCCTNCCCCACACGTCCCACCCCCGCACTCCCGTGTCCAGAGTGCTCCTCCTCTTTTCTGACAACTGCTGAAAGCCCAATTTCGCACCCAACACTCACAAGAAAATTTCACTGCCAATCGTATAGATTTGTAAAGCTCTTTCCTAAAGCCTTACGGGGATTATAAGCCACCTACTTTGTACCTTAGTTTCCTCATTGTTCTTGTGTTTGTTCTATTTCCAAAACGATGATTCATTCTTGAAAGTCTTATGGTTGGTTATACTTCCGGAATCCCCAAGCACCTTTTTAGCCCAACAACAGAGTAGCTATTCAGTAAACAGCTGAGGGTTGACTTTAAGCTCTAGATGAACTATGAAATTTAGCATGAATTGGACCTCACAGCTTTAAGGCCTTGGGATGTGACAAGGCTGAGATGTGCGCAGGAAAATGATTGTTTCATCTGACACAGAAATGAGGGTGCATGCTTGTTACCATATACCATGACCTAAGCGAGAGATTCTTCTTGTCTTGTGCTCAAAGACTACAAATGACATCTTATGCCTTTAGGAGGAAAAGAACAGCTGCTTAAGGAAGGGCACAAGAAATTGTAATAAAGGACTTCCCACCCCGTTTTCATCAAGTCCTCAAAATCGGAGCCCCCAGCCCAGCTCAGTACAAACAGCGTATATATGAGAAGGCCTGGCAGAATTGGGATGGTTTTAAGAAATCAGTACCTGAGGAAAGACAGAAGGCTTTTCAAGGCACAAGCCTGTGTCCCAGCGAGCCTTGGAATCTAAGATGACACTGCCTCTCTCTATGGGACAGAGAAGCTTGCAGCAGAGAAGTAGCCCAGCAGAAAAACTGACATGACCCAGAAACCAGACTCAAACTGAGTCAGAGCCAGTGGGAGACATGATTCACAAACAGGCGAAGTTGGCGGGGGGCAGTCTTGTGATCCCCCTTTCTGCACCTGTCTTTCCTCTTCCCATCAACCAACCTCCACGTAGGTCCTCGGGCAAACTGCTGGATTCCAGGACTCTCGACCCTGGGACCTCAGCCAGCACCACTTTTCAAATGATCACTCATGCTCCAGGATTCTCAAGTCCCTGATTTGGAAAGCAATCTGATCAACTCCTAGAACTGCAAAATTTCTAAGCAAAAAATTTACTTAGCAATTACTTCATCAAACCCCCTTACACCAAACAGCAGCCACAGAGCTGAAGTGATTAACCCTGTCCCCCACAGCTAACTAGCAGCAGAACCGGGACCACCCCAAAGCTTCCAGATTGGCAGTCCTCTTTCCTCCTGCCATACCATTCAGTAACTCATCAAATAAATATTCATTGAACACCAACCATGTTCCAAACCCTGTGTTAAACTGCCAAACTGAGATCACCAAAATGTTATAGACTAAAGCTCAGTATTGATAGGTACTCAACACCGATACATACACCTATCTATGTATGCCACTATATGTCACTAGATAAACATACACACAATGGAATCTTATTCAGTCATAAAAAAGAATGAAACATTGCCACTTGTGACAACATGAATGGAACTTGAAGTCATTATCCTAAGTGAAATAAGTCAGGCGGAGAAAGAGAAATATAATATGATCTCATTCTCTGTGGAATCTCGAGGGGGAAAGCTAATAGAACAGATTGGTGGTTCCCAAAGGTGGGGGTGCAGGGGATGGTCAAAATGGGTGAAGGGGATCAAAAGTTACAAACTTGCAGTTATAAATGTCATGGGAATGTAATGCAGAGCACAGTGACTATAATTAATAACACCACGTTGCATATTTGAAAGTTACCAAGAAAATAGGTCTTAAAAGTTCTCATCATCAGAAAAAAATCCTACAACTACGTATGGTGACGAATGTTAACTAGACTTGTGGTGATCTTTTTGTAATATATACAAATATCCAACCATTATGTTATAACACCTGAAACCAATACAATGTTGTATGTCAATTACACCTCAATTTTTTAAAATGACTTTAAAATAGTAATAATACTAATTTACTGAATATACACAATGTGACAGCTTCCACTTACATGTTGACACCAAGAATATCTGAAGCTTAACTGCGAGGGCTGTGCACAGTAGCAACTTAGCTAGTCGGGAACTAAGTGTCCCAGAATTCCCACCTCTCTGTGGTGCAGGTTGACCTTTCAAGAGCAATTTGCCTAGCGGGCAGAAGTAAATTAGTGGCCAGGACGTTCTGAAGGTTGGGGTAGCACCAGGTGCTGCTCTCAGAGCTGCCGGCTCATCTTGCGGGCCTGGGGCAGCGGGCCGTCTGCAGCTCTCCCAGCTTCCATGTGTCCTGTGTGCAGCTCTGGGGTGAAGAGTCCAGCTCCTTCCATAGGTCACCCTCGTTTTTCCAAATTTGGAAGTGGTAGGAGACAGCCGTGGGTTCTAGACTTTCCTTGCAAGCTGCATTTGCCCTTTCCTCCTGTGCCATTTCATGCCCGGCTGTCTTCCCCAACTTGCACTCTGCAGAACTACACCCTGGCCATCAGACCAGGCACAGAGACAACAGCCTTCCGTAGACTTCTTCACCGGCTCCCACAGGTGAAAGTCAAGTCCCCAGGAAAAAAACTCCTTATTCCATCTCGCTCGTGGTGGTTCTCCTTCCCTACCTGAACCCTGATACAGAAAAGCATTCTTCAATCTCCTGTAATCCAGTATTTCTGAAACACGAGTAATGTATAAACTTAAAAACAAACTTGCAGTTTCCGATTGTGGACAAATTCTTTTTTTTTTTTTAAGATTTTATTTTTATTTATTCGACAGAGATAGAGACAGCCAGTGAGAGAGGGAACACAAGCAGGGGGAATGGGAGAGGAAGAAGCAGGCTCGTAGCGGAGGAGCCTGATGTGGGGCTTGATCCCATAACGCCAGGATCACGCCCTGAGCCGAAGGCACACGCTTAACCGCTGTGCCACCCAGGCGCCCCGTGGACAAATTCTTTTTATTATGACCTAACTATATACAAATATTGATCAAATATGTACAAACACTGATATAGAACAAGAAACTAAAATAAACTTTAAGTGCTACATTTAAGTTAAACTAAAAACCAATGAAACTGAAATCGGTTACATGAATGTAACATGCCTAGCAGGGTCATTTTGCCGAAACGGAGTCACGAATGAACCTGCAGGACTGGTTCTTTTTGTATCTCAGGACTGTACCACGGGCTGCAGTACAATGATGTAATACTTATGACCCCTTTTTCTATTCACATGATTACAAAACCTTCTTTTATGCAGTTTTCTGAGATGTCATATGCCTGTCATTGGGCGCAAACTCATCACCCAGTGATAAATTTAAACTCGAGACTCGGGAGTAAATAACAAGTTAAGTTTGCCACCGTCCCTCCGCCATCCCCTGTCTCCCTCCTCTTCCTCCCTAGGGACACCATCCTGTCTGGGCTTAGCCGGATTCCTCATTCTGGCAGCTAAATCAGTCTCCCCCAAGAGAACAAGGCTCTCAGCCTCCTCCGGACAAGACTTCTGGCCAAGGGAGAGCTGGTTCTTTCTTGAAGATGAGAGCAACGCACCCAACTCTGCCATATGTTGGAAAATTCCAATGAAAGGGGCAAGGATGTTTTCTCTGCTTCTCAGAATAATCCAAAATAACTCGTGTTATTGCCACTGCTTACCCAGCTTTCACCTGGAGATGTCATCCTGGAAGGCCTAACCCCGGCATAGTCCACAACCACACTAAGAAGCCACCATGGGCATGAAAACTTCAGCTCTTGCCCCACGTCCCCGCACCTGCCTGGAAAGCCATGACACACCTAAGGGAGTATCAGCCACATAGAGGAGCATGAGACTAGAACTCTGAAGTTGTATTTAACCTCCAGGCACCACTGGATTCATATCAATCTAGCAGAGGCTCTTGCAAAGACTCAGACACAGAGCACATTTGTGATAACGGTTATTGCTAAAGGCCAGCGTGTTGGTTGCATTTCTATCTGTGAAGTGGGATTAAAATCTGTCCTTAAACCTGAAAATCATTGTTTCCTTTGTCTCCTGTGGTCCGATTAATCATAGGAGGACCAATGAAACAGCTTATGGGACTCTGCCACCTCCCAAGACAAAATTTTAAGTAAGAGCTCATCCGCTCAGATATCATATGGATGGCAGGCTCATCAGGAATTTTTAAACAAAAATTAGAATGTGAGGGCGACGGCACCCCCCTCTTGGCGGCAACCAGGCCACTCCTCACCCCCACTGCTGCGCTTCTAGTCTCACTCTGAGACACAGGAAGGCACAGGGCTAGGACTCCCAGAGCTGCATTGTTAGGTGCTCGAAGCAAACACGCATCCCTGGAAAGTCCGCCGCCATTCCAGGGATGTCCAGGCACCTGTTCCAAGACTTGCCCTCACCGGAGGAGGTTACTGGACCTGAACAAGATGAAACGAAACACACACGACAAAGAGAACGATTACAATCATCATGACAGCCGCCATTCCCTGGGCCTTCTCCTGGGCCAGATATGGACCCCACCATCTCCTATCTAATATGCACAGAAACCCTTTGTTTTTCAAAGAGGAAATGAGAGCTTTGGAAGGCGAAGTATGTTGCCTGCCCTCCTACACAGGTAAACGAAGAAGCTGGTCCCGCCCGACCCCAGAGCCCAGCCCTTGACCACCACTGTACCATCCTGCCCTTAGCAAGACTTCACTTAGCACCATTCTTCTCTTCTCTGGCCCCTTTCTGGATTTCACTATAACGTTGAAACCTCTTTCTCCTGCCCCTTCCCCATTACATGACTAACAAACCTACTTGCCTATATTCTCTATATTTTTTAAATGCCGTCTTCATGTTTCCAGCCAGGAATTGCGGGGCTCCCAGCAGGTGCCAGACGAGGCCCATCTTTCCTAGTCCTTTAGCGTCGTGCTGACATCTGCCCAGTTTGGTGGGTGTGATGGTCAATCGTGTGGTGTCAGGAAGCCCCTTTCATTGCTAGTAATTTTACCCAAAACCTTAATTTGTAAATCCATGTCAGCAGGGACCACGTGCTGCCTAATGCCTAGCCTGTTGCTACTCAGCTCAATAAACTCATAAATGAACGAGGAAAGGCAGGGAGGGAAGAAGAGAAAGACCGAGCGATGCTTAAAATCCCTCTGTTGCTCTCCCCGGTGGAGAGATACATGCCAGCTGCCCGGAAAGGCTTCTAGTCAAAGGAGGAAAATGGACTTGGAAACAAATAATCAGAACGCGATCTAAGAAAGACTGTCAGAAAGACAGACACGAAGTAGAATGAGACCAGGATCGGGGAATCTGGAAGGTTTCTCAGAGGAGTGATATCTGGCATCAAAGAACGAGTGGCATCGGGCATCGAGGACCAGCTGCTGAGGAAGACTGGAAGGAAGCTCGGGCAGGTGCCTTTCTGTGCTCTTGGATTTAAGTCCACAGTAAACCAGGGCGATAGGCAATACCAGGCCCATTTTTACAGAGAAAACCAAGACCCTTCAGGAGGGTTAACTGATTTGCCAAAGACCACAGCTTATAAATCATGAGCCCCAAAGCCCTCTGATTTACTGCGGATGGTCAAGCTAGCAAGCTGGCCATTTAATGCATAACACTCCTCTATCGTTCTTAAATGTTGCCAGGTTTTGCAGATCATATGATGATCTGGCCTCTAGGGGAACAAAGGGGAGTTTGTTTTCAGGTGCCTTTTCTTCTCATTCTTTAGACTCTCCTGCCCTCCTGTGGTTATACAGAGTTATGGCCAGCTGGGCTTTCCTCACACATCACTGAACACTGATCTAATAATGAGCGGTAAGAGGGGAGAAGGCGAGGAAGGGGGGGTATATTAAATGATATTTATATACAAAGAGGTAATGCACACCTATTTAGAAAGCCCAGCTCAAGGGGAACTGAATGTCAAGGTAGATATGGAAATTCAGGAATGAAACAGTGGGAAAAGGATTGTTCTAGGCAAAGCTGCTATTTCAAGTTCTGGACCCCCACTGACTTGTCTACCTCGCTACAGTTTTGCCAGTTAGAAACAATGTCTTCAGTCAGCGATGAAACAGACAACAGCCTGACCCTGGAGAGGAGACATTTGCACAAACCCCACATGTGAGAACCAAACCACGTCCTTGGTCTCAAGTATTTGAGAAATGCCTGCAAACTGCAGTAACTACTCGTTTTGCCTTTCATTCTTCAGAATTCTTGCTAATTTCAGATGGTCGCCAGTGTGAAATGGGCACGGCCCCATCCCAGCAGAGGAGAATATGACACGCAGCTAACAGCATTCCATTATTCAGGACAAAAGACCTTTTATTGCCAGGATAAATGGCCAACCCTCACCGCTCTTAGAAAAGACGGTAGGAAACTGGAATTAGAGCACACAATGAACAACTTAAATCAGAGGCAGGGAAGAAATTTCCAAAGGGAATGTGAATGGTAGTGTAGTATGTCACAAAGAAAACTGAACTCAGGATCTAGAGGGCTGGACGTTAATTCCCACTCTGCCACAAACCAGCAGGGGGACCTTGGGAGAGTCATTTCACTGGAGGGTTCCCAGTCCCCTCCTCTGCAAAAAGAGTGTCACACTCAGCAATCTCTAACTGTCCATTCAATCCTAAATATTCATAAGCCTAAGATTCTATGATGCTTCCTTTTGGAGACTGTCAAAGGGAGGCAGGCAGTGGGGGCGGGGAGGAGAGAAATATTTTAAACTGTTTCCATGGGTTTGAACACAGATGTACTTGCCACCAAGGGAATGACTACAATGACCTTTTCAGTTGACCTGCTATTCCAAAATCAAGGGAATTTAGGGATGTTTCTCAAAATAGAAGCATTTTGTCTAATGAATAAAAATCCTAGCATCTCAAGATTTGAAAACTTAATGGTCCTCTAATGCAACCTCCTGACTGATGTTTGAATCCTACCACTAGTATTCAGGCTCCTTCTTAAATACTTCCAATGCCAAGGAACTGGTTCTTTTCAAACCAATTCAAGCAGTCTTTGAAAAGCTGGTCTTTAGAGGAGACTTCTTCATCCTTAGCTGAAATCTTCCTATTACTGCTAATCATTGGCCCAAGCTTTGTCCTTGGAGTCAAAGAGAAAAAACCTAATTCTTCTTTCTCTTAATTGAAATTCAAAGATTTAAAGGTATTTTAAAAAGCTATGATCTGTGTAACCTTGGGCAAGAACTTACACTTTCCTGTGTCTTCTTTTTCTCATCATAAAGTGTGGGTTAAATGAGTTAATATGTGTGAACTAGTCAAAGGAAAATAAGTCAATCACCTCCTTCACTGTAAATGTTATGCCTTTTTTAATAAACCCTTAAGAATTCCCTAGGTTTTTTAGTATCCACCCGTATACTAAAGGAGGTACAATGAACCTCCTATCAATTAAATCAGCTATTGCCTAAAGCCTCTAAACCACTTTGCAGATACTTTACTTAGTCAGAAGAGGCTCTAAAAAAGATGTTTTCAACAAGGTAAATATGAAAGAATACTTTATGTATTTCAACATACTGAGAGGTTTTCACAACTGGGGTAAATGGTTGGGGTTGAATTGTTGATATGTAAATAGAAACCTAAGCAAACCAAAAAAAAAAAAAAAGAAAAGAAACAATTTCATTAAGTCTGGGAAAAACAAAACATTGTGCAAGAAAGGAAAAATACTTGTATCTGCCACCATTATAAGATCAGTCGCTCTGTTTTGCATTTATTTGGTAACCAGTGTATTGAGGAATTGGAATTTCAAATCAGTGGGAAACAAACGAAAACTTTTTTAATCCCTGTTTTTATTCACACTCTTGTCAAATCTTTCTTCCCTGCTTCATAATAAATCCCTTCACACCTCGGGCAGGTCCCATAACTTCCCGGTTATTTGCAGTCATTATAACTCAGTCCCATCCTGTAACAAGTCTGGGCTCGTATCTGATCCTAAACTTGCCCTCTCCCTCGTTGCGCGTCAGACCTGCAGCCTGAGGGACTGGAGTGGGAAGGAAGACATGGTTTCATGGCCACACCTCCTCCATGCTCAGACTCCAGATCCTTTGGGGAAGAGAGGTGGCGGCTACCAGTAAAAGACAAACACTTTCTACTTCACTGGAGTCACTGCAGGCCTCTCTCTGGCCGACCCTGACTGGCCAGTAAGGCGAGGCCTGTGGGGCAGGTGCCCAAAGTGGACTCTTCCATGGGGTTCATGAGTATATGGACTAGAAGATACCAGAGGCTCCTCCTCACTATATGGCTTATACCACATGGATCCCCCGATGCCGGGGCCCTACTCTAGCTCCAGCTCTCCTATCGTCCCAAATCCTGTCACTGGAGAGCTATCCGACAGCTTTGGCCAATGGGGTCCCCGCATCATGTGGGTGGCCCACTTAACGTGGAGTTTCAGCGAAAGGGCTCACCTCCCATGGAGAACACTCAACCCACTAGAGACTCAAGGTCCCCTCGAGGCCAATCAGTGCTTGGCAGTTCACAGCACGGCTGCGGCCCCCTTCTCACCCTGCGGGCTCCCTCCAATTCTTCCCCCTTTCTCAGGTGCTCAGGGGCCGATCAGCAAGCTGATGGCCAGGGTGTGAGAGGCTAATCTCCCTGCCTTGCAGCACACACAGCCCAGCTTTACAAATGATTGTCTGAGGGCTCATGCATTTGATGGGAGGGAAGGAAAAGCACCGTCGTACTCTCTCTAGGGAGGTAGCAATCCCCTTGTACCATGAACACCACGCTCCCCACAAGGCTAATGACTAAAAATTCCCTGTCTCTGGGCACCTTATGCGAACTGACTGATGGCATCCCCCTTCCTACCCTTTCATCCTGTTTGGATAGGGTGGCCGTGATGGCTGAGAAGTTCTAGCACCTCCTAGGAGGCACTGGAGGGAGGTGCCTGCTTTCTTCCCTCTTTCTGCCTTTTCTTAAAAGTAGGACTCTTTGAGCCTCTTACTTCCAGACTGGGGTTTTAGTCACAATTCTGGGGCAGCATCTGTTCCTGTATCGATCCCCCCAACTGAACTGTGTACTCCTTAAAGACAGAGGCCATGTTTAATCCCTCGGTGTATCCAAACCCCTAGCATGGCACCAGGCATGTGACAAGCCCTCCATAAGTATAGACTGAATGAAGTGGGATCGGAAGGATAATCAATGGTTGGATGGATAAATAGACAAATGACAAATTGATAGATGATTGATAGATAATGGATGGATGGATGATAGATAGATAGATAGATAGATAGATAGATAGATAGATAGATAGACAGACAGACAATAGGACCTCTTTCTAGCTCCCATTGACATTCACAAGAATAAACCACTGCTGGTCTTATGTGTTCATCTCAACCTGAGACAGCACAGACACAACAGTGAGAACTTTGTTGAAGAACCCCCCAGAATTGACTGTTTCTGGCTCTCTTTTCATCCTCTTACATCCTCTCCTTCCTCCTTCTCTCAGGATTTATTAACCTTAGATATAAGGATATTTACACTATACTAGGAAGAAGAAAAAACAGAATACTCTCCCTTTTTCATCTACAATATCTGAATGAGAAATGTGTTAAATGTTCCTGGTGTTTTTAAGAACCGAAAAAAAAAAAAGTATTAAAAAAATAAAGGGGGCGCCTGGGTGGCACAGCGGTTGGGCGTCTGCTTTCGGCTCAGGGCGTGATCCCAGCGTTCTGGGATCGAGCCCCACATCAGGCTCCTCCGCTATGAGCCTACTTCTTCCTCTCCCACTCCCCCTGCTTGTGTTCCCTCTCTCACTGGCTGTCTCTGTCGAATAAATAAATAAAATCTTAAAAAAAAAAAAAAGTATTAAGAACCGAGACTTGTCCCAAAAGTCTCAAAAATGTCCAGCATACTGGGATGGTATAAAATAACCCTTAAATAACTGTCAGAATGCCACCTTAGAAATGCTTCCAAGAAGTCAGACCTGGAGAGGGAGGAAACAAAAAGCCTGGCTTGCCCATGGCTCAGGTTTCTCATTTATTTCTTCCTAAAGACCCACCGTCCCAGGAACGTAATCCGTCCCGAGCCATGAGGAAGGATCAGAAATCAAGAAACTCAGGATGCACCCTGACCCTCCCACCAATCTACTTCATTTCCTTATCTGTAAAATGAGGAACTCGGACCTTATGAATCTTAAGAAGTGTCTACCTTCAAAATTCTAGGTATTTAAAGGCCATGAAAAATCTGCCAACGATAGAAGCTCTTGTTGAAAGAGAAGGTAATTTCCAAACCAAGCGTGGTTTGAATAATAGCAAACCCCCACACACACAAAGGTGTCCATGCCCTACTCCCTGGATCCTGCGATTATGTTACATCACATGATATAATAGACTTTGCAGAGATAATTAAGCTTACAGATGTTAGGATAGAGAGCTTATCCTGAATTATGCAGGTGGGCCCAATCTAACTGCATGAGCCCTTAAAAGCAGAGAGATGTCCTCGGCTAAGAGGTGGCAGAAGGAGAAGTTAGGGAGATTTTAAAAAGGTGAGGGGGGCTCCGCCCACCTCTGAGCCACCCGGAAAGCAGGAGGCGGCGTGCTGGTGGCCTCTAAGAGCATGGGGAACCGTCAGCGAGGAAACAGAGGCCTCAGTCCTACAACCACAAGAACCAAATTGGGTCAGCAACCTGAATGAGCTTGGAGGCAAGATTCATTCTAGAAGTCTCCAAGAGAGGAAAGCAGCCCTGCCAACTTATTAGTGCCTTTGTCTTATTCACAACCTTCATGCTACTCTCTTTAAGAAACTTTCAGTGTTTTATTACAACTTCCTCTGACCAAAGAATTGAGCCTCAGTTGCTGATGACATGACATCACCCCTTCCCAAGTACAATGCTTGTTCCTTCCAGGCCAATGACCATGTGACCGTCACTGTGCTAAGCCCTACATCTGTGTTTTTCAAACTTTGGATCACGACCCACTGATGTGTTGTAAAACTAATTTTGTGGGTTCTGACCAGAAATTTTAAAAATATGACATAGCATAGAATAGAAAATATCAGTGTATTACACATAGGAAGGATAACTATTGTTTCATGAAATCTTGTTAAAGTGATGTGTCTTTCTGTCCGTGTATACATAGGTATGCCAACCAGTAAAGCAAAAAAAACCTGTATTTCCTACTGCAGATTATGGTTGAAAAAATTGACAGTACTTTCGATCCATCCTATCACTTAATCCTGACAAGTCCTTATCAGGTAGGTACAGTTACAGCCTCAGTTTGAAGATAAGAAAGCAACGGGGCAGGGGTGGGGGGGAGGTGGAGTTGAACAACATGCTGAAGATCCAAGAGCCAATAAAGTCGTAGATTTGGGAGTCAAATCTAAATCTGTTGATTCAAGTCCATGCTCTGAACCATGTGTTGTCCCTCTTTAACAGGACGACAAAACAAAACAAGAGGTCTTGTTCAAAGCTGTTCACACCTGTTGACAAATGGCCCTACTACGAAGGGAATACACATAAATATCCTAGACTAAGCTCCTGCTTTCCACCCTTGAAACCATTCCGCATCAATCAGATTTGGGATGAAGACTGGTTCGATATTTACAGAAATTGGATGCCTGCCGGGTTCAAGCTGCACACTCCCAGATCCCCTGACCTCACCCACACGGGCAGCAGTGGACATGGAGACACACACGCCAAAAGCCTTCATGGTGCCTTCCATAAACTGTACACATCCTTAGAAATAGCACAGAATTCTCTAACATCCCTGTCTCTGCCCTACACCTCTGGGTCTGTCTGCCCAGTTTTCTCCTGGCAATCTGACTTCAGGAGAGCATCGTGGAGCAAATCCGACACAGAAAGCCACCAAGCCGTACTTGGATTTCTTCCTCATAATTTCTAGTATTGGCATTAGAAATAGAGGTAGAAAACTATTTTAAAGAAATGTGATTTCTTTTTCCTGATATTATCTACTTATCTTTCCTCCCTTTTTTGTGGAGAGAAACATAACTACAGAGGGACATACTACAAAGAAATTTCTTTATTTTTTGGTTTGTTTGTTAATTTTTTAATTATATTATGTTAGTCACCATACAGTACATCCCCAGATTCCGATGCAAAGTTCGATGCTTCATTAGTTGCGTATAACACCCAGTGCACCATGCAATACGTGCCCTCCTTACTACCCATCACCAGTCTATCCCATTCCCCCACCCCCTCCCCTCTGAAGTCTTCAGTTTGTTTCTCATAGTCCATAGTCTCTCATGNGTGGGCTGTCTCTTAGTTTTTTTGACTGTTTCCTTGGCTGTGCAGAAGCTCTTTATCCTGATAAAGTCCCATAAGTTCATTTTATCTTTTATTTCTCTTGCCTTTGGAGATGTGTCGTGAAAAAGGTTGCTCTGGCCGATGTCATAGAAGTTGTTGCCTATGTTCTCCTCTAGAATTTTGATGGATTCCTGTCTCACATTGAGGTCTTTCATCCATTTGGAGTTTATTTTTGTGTATGGTGTGAGAGAGTGGTCAAGTTTCATTCTTTTGCATGTAGCTGTCCAATTTTCCCAGCACCATTTATTGAAGAGACTGTCTTTTTTCCACCGGATGTTTTTTCCTGCTTTATCAAAGATTAGTTGCCCAAAGAGCCGAGGGTCCATTTCTGGGTTCTCTATTCTGTTCCATTGGTCCATGTGTCTGTTTTTGTGCCAGTACCATGCTATCTTCTACAAAGAAATTTCTGAGCATCATCTGAAATCATCTAGTCTCAACCGGCAAATGATACAGATTGCCATAGAAGTAAAACCAATTCAGGGCTCCTGGGTGGCTCAGTTGGTTAAGCATCTGCCCCTGGCTCCGGTCTTTGGCTCAGGTCATAATCTCAGGGTCCTGGGATCCAGCCCCGCATTGGGCTCTCTGCTCAACAGGAAGTCTGCTTCTCCCTCTACTTCTGCCCCTCATCCCCCCACCCCAGCTCATGTACTCTCTTTCTCTCNCTTTCTCGCAAAAAAAAAAAAAAAAACTAAAAAAAAAAAAAAAAAAAAAAGTAAAACCAATTCTTCTCCCTGTGCTGTGTGGCAGGTTGAATGGCTCGTTGGCTTTTCGAGTGGTTTTGCAGATCTGACCCAGGTAGATTACAGTGACTAAAAGTAGGATTCCCTTTACACTCCAATGTGAGTTCTGCCACTTTGCCAGGATTAAAGAAAAAAATGACAAACTTACTGTGCAACCAGGGCTTGGATCAAGGTGACCAGCCAAACGACCACACTCCTACAATAACAAGTGAAAACTTGCACGGGAATAAAAACAGACCGGCTCGAAACACAGCATTTGGCACTTGAGCTCTCCGGATGTAAAAGGCGTAGAGTGTGTTCCTTTAAATTGCATTACGTTAAATGAGCCCCCGATTCCTCCAAATCTACCCACAGAGGGTCGCAGGGGCGAGCGAGCCCCTTTTCATAAACTGAGGAAGTCTTTCTTCACAGCCAGAGACCAAGGCACCCCCACCGCACAGCCAAAGAGCCTCACTGTGTACCGACAGGGTTCCCAGCCTGGATGGCAGAATCCACCACCTCCCCTGTCCCCAGAGAGCCTCAGAACTGCAGCCAACGAGGTCGCCATCAAAAACATCTGAAAAGTCATTACAAGTCCTCGAGGGCTTCTCCCCCGCGTGGCATGACTCTAGTCCTCACACAGAACGCCCCACAATGCCAAGTCGAGAGAACAAGAGTCTTTCTGGGCCTCAGAGCTTTCAATCATAATCCCCGAGTGGCCTGGTAACGAGCTGGAGTGACCGTCCAGCGACTGGCTCCATCATTTTGACGGACTTGAGTTAGATTACGCGGCCAAGGAATAAATCCATCAACTCTGATGTTTGACTTGGATCACTCAGTTCAACCAACTCAGCGCAAGCCAGTTGAGAGCAAAGACACATCCTGGGCGGGATTCAGACGGATAACAAATTTCTCAGGTGTGGGACAAACAACAGTTTCTGATGCGAAGCTAATGGAACATTTCTGGTAGCCAGACAGCCCGTGACCGCCAACCTCAAGCCCAGCAATCACGCCGGCTGCTGCTGCCCAGGGATTCCCTCTACATTTTAGGGAGCTGCCACCCCTGCTGTACCGACCATACCCTGACCTCACCCTCAGGCCGCCTGGACCACTTCCTTTGTTAAAAATACCCCAGCACCATCCTCGTTTCAGAAAAAGCAGCGCAGTTGTGGCCAATGTTGATGTTGCCGAAGAAGCCAGCAAATCAAGCCACAGAGATTCCGGTCCAGCCGTGCAAGGAACTGGGAGAAACTTCTGCCCCTGGAAAGCCTTTCTGGGCATCTAGTTCTCAGGGACATGGGAATATGCCTTAGGGCCTTTGTGGGGGACCGTCCAACCTCTTTGCTGCAAAAAATCTCAAAAAAGGAGAAACAAAATGTAAATACATGTGGGGTTCATCCCACTGACTCTCAGCCCGCTTCTCTCCAGCAGCTCTCTCCTACCACATGCAAATGAAAACCAGAAGCATAGACTTTCTTCAAGAAAGAGCGAAAGCTCCAGGCTTACCCATCACCTATCATCTTAACACTACCCTAATTCTTCCCGAAATGAAGCATGACAGTTGAATGTGCCAGCAGCGTTACCCTGCCCTGACCTTGGCAGCATGGAAAGAGCACCATTTTCCCACTGATCCGAGAGTCACTATTTGAATAATTACTCCAGATAATCACTACAAATAAACTTTCTCTCTATAATAGTAGCTATTCCACTCTGGCTTTAATGTTATTCACCTTCTTCCAAATAAACATCATTTCCCAATGCCTGGAAAGTTCCAATCTTGTTCCAAATTTACATATTACTTTTCCATTATCTCAGGGCAGCAATAATAATAATACTAACAGTTACAACATCTTCCTTCTCCTGGAAGAATCCTGGCCACTTCTTGCACTTTTCTGGTCTGGAATTCTCTTATGGGCTTATTTTTTCTTTCTCCTCCTCCTCCTTAGTGGAAAATGTTACTTCTAGCTGCTGGATTTAATTTAATTTAATTTAATTACAGCATTTTCCACACATGCCCACAGGCTCTTGGTAATAGTTGCATTTTTAATAAATCTAATATATAATAATGACTTTGTTTTTAATTTTCCACTGAGAGTTGGATCCTAGGTTGAATACAGAGCTCCAGACAGGGGCGTCTGGTTCACTCCATGCGATTAGGTTTCAGGGAACCGAGGGGCTCCTAATTGAAAAATGGCTGCTCCTTCACCCTCAATTCTCACACACCTGTGTTTAATGTCCTCAGCAAACATCCAATAGGATGTGAAATGACCAGTCGTTTCAGTCAAAATGATCAAATAGGTTGTGCAGGCATCCCTCAGGCTGGACAATGAAAGGCAAAGAGAGGTGTGTAGACAGTTCCTGGCCAAGACCGTCTTGCACAACCATTTTGTGAGCAGGACCCCTCGATAGAAGCCTTTACTGAGGGACCTGCTGCTCTCCACCTGTAGCCCCGTCACCGGGCCAATTCAGAGATGTCATCAAATACAATCTAACCAAAAGATGACTCCTATGACCATTGATCTCTCCTTTACAAAGACCATTCTATAACCATTGTAATGTTCATTGACTGACTGTTGGTCCAAGCTCGGTTAACTCAACTATATGGTAAATTGACAAAGCTTAGGGTCTTTCTTTCCTTGTCCTCCTCTCCTATCCTAAGTGCTCAGTAGAGAGCACAACACCACAACATGTTCTTGATAATTTGGGGGATACTTTTCTTGGGTGCTCACCGTGCCTCGGACACCATTCTAAGCATGTTACCATACTGCTTCTATGAGTTTCTCATGCTGTTGTCCCCATTCTGTAGATGAGGAAATGGAGACCTACAGAGTCTAGACAGCTTGCTCAAGCTCACCCTGCTAGTCAATGGCAGAAACTTCCAGCTGCATCGTCTAAGCTGTTCACCACCAGGCTGTCCTGACCAACTAGAGCCCAGTACAGCAAAATCTGTAGCAAAGCAATGGGAAAGTCCTCTACTTGCTTCATCAATTGAGCGCCCTCTCAAGGTCAAGCATCACAGACCAATGCTCTCCTAGCCAGTAACTGAGATCTGCCCACAGAAAACTTTGCTACGGATTCCAAGCAGCTCTGAGAAAACTGGACAAGCAGGACGAGCCAGACTGAAAAGCTTGAAATAGTCCTTCTCACATGCCCAGTGCAGGGGGACAGTTTTCAAAAAGATGGTATGGGGGGGAAGTTCCACCATGGTGTCCCAGCAACCTTCCACGTATCCCCCAGGCGATGCAGGCAAAGGCTTGAACCACAGATCTCCTGAGTCATCTCAAAATGTCTCTTGCTTTTCCCAGAACGTTCGCAAGCACATGGGAGGCCCAAGGGGGGCTGATGTGAGGCCTCTGCCCGCTCACCTCAGAACCGCCTCCCAGGTTCTGGTGAGGTATGGAGTCCTTGGCATTCCTCTCCACAGCAGAAATGTGAAATATAAATCTCCACAGCCGCCATTTAGGATTGGCTCTTCGGCAATGAGGGATCCATGAGTCACGGTGTGGATATCCAACCCCTTTGTCTGCGTTGCCCTTTCCGGTGCCCTTGAGGACCCCAGGGAACTGCACACCTGTTGTTCCTTTTGTTGTATATGTACGTAATAAATGGTCTGAATCTGAAGGTGGCTTGTTTCCTCTTCAGCAGCCTAATCAGTCCGGCCTTGGCCTTACATCGTGTCTTGTGTGTGTGTGACAAACTGTCCCATCAAAAAGCTCACCTACTCAGACAATGTGATGAAAATGAACCAGAGAGAATATGTTTAAATAAGAAAGCTCTCATTTCAACAGACGTGTAAACTGATACCTCCCAAAATGTATATATATTTATCAAACACACACACATTTCTATTAAAAACTTCCCTGAGAGAAATAAAAAAAGTTGCTAATCTGGGAGCATTTGCCTCTATTTGTCTTCTGTTGAGCAAGCTAGTGGTGACTTGGGAAAATAAAAGCAAATGCATTCAGTTTAACAAAAATTAATATTTATTTTCTATAAACAAGCCCAGTAGAATTCTCAGTGGGCACATATTTCCACATCAGACCTTAAAATTAATTATCAATTCTGAATTTCAGGATGCTAAGATGTGTCTGAGGCTGGATCCCATTTACTCATCAGGTCTCATATGGGCCATAACAATAAAAAGAAGGCAGGGAACTCCCTGTTATATGGCAGGATTTGAGAATGAACTGTTCTGGTTAATAAATACAAAGATTGCCAATTTTCAAATAGTTATGTTCAAAGAATTATGTGGAAACAGTATTAACATTAAAAGTACCACAAACTTATTTTAAACCACTTTTGATGATTCAAGAGTCACTTACAAGACAAAGGAAATGAATAATTACTAAGTGATCTAATTACTAAAGAATACAGGAAAAACAACAACAACAAAAAAGTAGAGGAGACAATCCCTGTCCTAAAGACCCAGACACTCTGTTGGAGACAAGATGTTCCCTAATCGCACTAGAAAACAAGGCAACGACATCAAGGGCCTCAGACCGCCCTCTGGGAAAACCAGTTCTCCTGTGTCAGATCGACAAGGGGCGGGGAAGATCACCTGTTGAAGGAATGACAACCACACTTTGACTTTTTAAGTTTTTTCAAGTGCCTTCCCATTTCACTAAATGGATCAGCTGCTACAAATCCCAGGTATAATCAGCTTTGTGGACAGTGTATACAAAGGAAAGTGAAATCACTCCCTTCTGCAAAATATAAATGTGTCTGACACACCTAATCTCACTGGTACACTCACACACACAAAGTTACTACAAAGTCATCAACCTTTCCAGTTGGACTGCTAAACTCTGTTTTATTAAGAATGATGTCATGCGCTATTCCTTCGTTTCTTTAAAAAAAAAAAAAAAACCTACACAAATTCTATCCTTCTTTCCCCATAGAAGCACCTAACCATAAAGATAGTCTTCAGACTGCAGCCATTTGAAACTCATCCAGGAGGTTTCAAGTACACCAGGGAGACGGCCACAGAGGGGAGGAGGGACACGGAGGCTAATGAGAGTAGTTCTCGTTAGGAAGCCTTTCGGTCTGAAGGCACTCTGGCAAGCACCTCACAAACATCTCATGTCATCTCATTTCACAACCAGCTCAAGGCATAGAGTTCATGCCCATTTAGGGATTGGGAAGCTAGGCCGGACGGTGGAGGAACTGGCCAAGATCACAGTGGAATGTTCACACCGTGGCTGACATCTCTTGCCCTGTGTCCAGCCGCCGTGCACCGGTACCCAGAGCCCAGCAAGCAGTCTGCGGACTGCAGATGTGGCCCGGTCTTCAGGCAGGCGGTCACCACCTCTGAGCTCATAACTCTCACGGCGGGACAAGGGGGCCTGACGTGGGGAGAATCAGCGACAGGGAGACCTGTGAGAGACAGGTGGCTCCCAGGGACCTGCCTGTTTCTCCCTCCCACTAAACTGCTAACACTTTGGGGCACCTGAGTGGCTCAGTCAGTGAAGCGTCTGCCTTCGGCTCAGATCATGATCTCGAGGTCCCAGGATCGAGTCCCACATCAGGCTCCCTGCTCAGGGGGGGAGTCTGCTTCTCCCTGTCCCTCTCTGCTACTCCCCCCAACTCGTACGCTCTCTCAAATAAATAAATAAATAACCTTTAAAAAGAAAAAAACGTTAACACTTTTAAGGACAGATGTCCTGTCTACCTAATTATCATCCCCCAGGTTCGTGGGATGCTGCTCCGGGCCCCAGGGGGCGGGACAGGTTTATCGAATGAGTCGGAACACAAGCGGCTGTAACCAAAGCATGGCTTTATCCGCTTCCCCGTTGCCTCCACAAACCTGCCCAATCACCAAGTCCTTCCTCCGCCCCCAGATGACAACCTGGGGAGGTCCCACAGCTTCCCCAAGCACTCTTAGAAAATATAAGGTGTAACTGATAAGCATCCAGCACCAGTCCAGATGAAAATTACGTCCACATTCCTGTGCAGTGGGAAAATTGTCCCCCTCCTCCTGGCCCCCCAGCCCAGGTGTAATCACTGAGGCCATCAGGGAGGAGGAGGTACTTCCTGTCGTTGGTCTACCTCTCAATTTGGCACCTGCTATTCCTCTAGTATTGGGCCCAGAAGACACGAGAAGAGGAAGCATACAAAACAGTCACATTTACCAGGCACCGTTCTACAGTCAGCATCCAGCATACCCTTTTTCATTGATTTTTGTGGGTTCTTTATTTTTTAAAAAGATTTTATTAATTGAGAGGGAGAGAGAGAATGAAAAAGCACGCGTGAGCGCACAGGCAGGGGGAGGGGGAGGGACGGAGAATCTCAAGCAGACTCCGCCGTGACCACGGAGCCCGACTCGGGGCTTGATCTCATGACCCTGAGATCACGACCTGAGTGGAAACCAAGAGTCAGATGCTTCACCGACTGAACCACCCAGGTGCCCCTTTATGAGTTCGTTAAAGGCCTCTCCTTAGTAAGGGCCATGCTTCTCCTGCTGCTGTCCCTCTATGATGCGTCACGGGCCTGGGGTCGCTAGCACTCAACCTGTCTGTGCAGGAGGTTCCCCCGGGAGGGTGCCCGCAGAAAAAGTCCCCGGCATTGACGCCACCCTGGGCCCCAGAAAACCTGCCCATTTTCCCAGTGTTTGTGCAGACTGAAGCTATTCCCAGCACATCTCTGTCTCCCACCACGCAGGTGCAGATCCAGCCTCAGCCTGCTGACTTCAGACTTCCCCAGGAGGGGTAGTAACCTTGCCTTTCATTTTCTGTTGTCTGGTGCTTGGACATCCGAGCACTTCCTGACCCTTGAGAGACGGCGCCTCCTAGGGTTAGCCAGTTCCTAGAAGTTGTGAACAATTTACCTGTGAGGGCACATGTCACTCGCAAACCAATGGTTCTAGAGCCCATATCCTCACACACATCCTCTATCGGGCCCTTTGCCTCCTGACCACTGCCCTAATCACTCCCGGACCGGGTACCAATCCAGTAGGGACAGCCCCTAGGCCCAGAGCCCACTGAAATTGTTCATACAGGCTAATTCTGAATCTGCTTGCTCTGCATCACCATTCCTTCCTGCAGAAACCATAATAAAGCCTCTTACCCATAGTTTGTCCCTCTGCCTGTTGACTGTCCTGGTGCTTCGCTCTGTGTACGCACCCCCGTGGTGTGGCATGGCCTGCTCCTCCTGGGAACTGTGAGTAACAACCTATCTTTTTAATGACAAGAGGCTCCCGATCTGCTGGCCTTACTATACCTCACTTTTACTATCAATACATTCTATTTTATACAGGAGGGCATCAAACACCAGACCCTACCTTTCCCAAGCTCCTGGGAACATTTACTCAGCCCTCTGAGGCCATGTGCTTGGCTTACATTGCAAGGACTCACGTTCCACCCACGCCAGTGGGGAGGAGAAGGGCCAGGAAACAACCCTCACCAGAGGAATCCATGCCCTCCAGGCTCTCTCTGAACAACTTCCAACGTCTTTCATAACCTTGAGGGGAGTGATGAGTGAAAGGTAACAGAATCATGTTGACAGTCCTTCACACGTTCCATGTGGGTGGTATGCCACCCTTGAAACCATTATCAGCTCTGGGCATCAGCTAAACTAGACGCAGAAAGAGTCCCATTTGAAAATCCCCTCACATAGGCCTCCTGGATCCATGGGTCTCTCCATGGAGACTTTGGAAGTTGTCAAAGTTGTGTCTAGAAGGAGCGTCAGTCATCATCAGCGAAAAACTCACTCTCATTTCACACAGGAGGAAACAGAAGCCTACAGTAAGTGAAGTTTTTTTGTTCTGAAGCCGCATAGGAAATTAAAGAGAAGGAAGCATAAAGAATGAAAAGGATAGGGGCGCCTGGCTGGCTCAGTCAGTTGAACGTCCGATTCTTGATTTCGGCTCAGGTCATGACCTCAGGGTGGTGACGCTGAGCCCCACATCAGGCTCTGCAATCAGCACAGAGTCTGCTTAAGACCTCTCTCCCTCTCCCTCTGCCCCTTCTCTCTCTCTCTCTCTATCTCTCTCATAAAGAATAAATCTTAAAAAAAAAAAAAGGGAGAAAATAAATCAAAGCAAAACAAAATAATCCAATGGCAGCAATAATAAAAGTCTCACCTAAAAGCTGGTCACATGCCAATATATCAAGGTAGATGTCAGCTTCACTGAGGAGGGGCCCAGTTTCTGTGTTCCAACACACCCCGGTGCCCATGTCACTGTGACCCTGTGTTGTCACTGTTCCCTGCTCCTTGTCTCCTCCCTAGACCCTGAGGCGCTTGAGGACAAGATCCGACTTGGCTTCAAAAATCCATCAAAAATTACTTCCATAGTCAAGAGCCAGGAATAGAAAATATGAATAAGGTATGGTTCCTGTCCTCATAGATCTTACAATCTAATTTCAACAGGTGGAGGATGAAGGGGGGGTGAAAATAATTTCATTATAAAACAATAAAAGTAATCATTGCAGGAGGCCCAAGATCATATAAAAGTGTAAGAGGATAGCCCAACAGGCAGGGGAGGTCTTCCGGCAGAATGAAAGCTTTGTCTTGAAGGACGAAGAGGAATTAACATGTATCACTTGGAAGGAAGGGATGACAGAAGGGGGCTTGCTGCAGGAGGCAGGGCCTACGCCTAAGGTCATGCTATGCGCCCAGAAGCACCAATCATTCGGTCTCCTAGAGAGTCAAGTTCACGGCCAGGAGCAATGGAAACCAGGCTAAGAGGCAGCCTGGATAGAGGAAGGGAGTGGTGGGTCACACGAAAGAGCTTCCATTTACTTAAAGTGAAGATCACAGAGAGTCACGAAAGGCCAGGATGTGAGGGAGAGTTTTGCAGGTGCTCAGAGAGAGAGCAGCAGGAATAGGGATTTGAAGAGAGTGCTACCGATTGGAACACATCTGCTCGAGTGTAGAGCCCCGACAAGCTATGCTTTTCTAAATGTATCAAGTCAAATTCCCATTCTCTGTCCCACTTCATTTAGCTCCATGGATTCTAGAACCTGCAAAACCGATTTGATCTATGAGGCTTTAATTAAGGCAATCTCTGATGAACCAGGCCAACTGGTTACCCTGGCAACGTTGCTTATGTTGAGATTACTCCAACCAAGTGTTGTACGTCAGCCTCCTGACGGCACCAAAACATAACCGGGGAGGAGAACTCTTTACTGAGTGGACATCTGATTTTCTATGTGGTGAAAAGAAAATGTTTTTAATTACTAACTATAGTGTCTCCTCCTCTAAAATATTATGAAGGTTTAATCCAGGAAGTTCAAACTGGCCTATATTGATTTCATTACATTCCACAGGAATGGATTTAGGGAATAATTGTACTCAGCGGTGGAAAAGAAAAAAGTGTGCAGGCCCGAAAATCCAAACCCCGTCGGCCAACAGGCAATTGGTTTACAGAATGCAAATGTCTTAGGAGGCATCCCCATGGAAATCATTTTCCCTTCTCCACTCTGAATTAGTCCTTTGGAGCTTTAAAACTTAAAATCAGAAGTTTCCTTTCACCAGGGGTCAGCCCTGGAAAATTGCTCCCTCCCCCATCAAACATATATCCCCTTTTGGGATTCCCAAGCTGAAGCTGATTTCCTGAATTTACCAAATGCTTATTCTCATTACTGTTTCATGTCCTCTAATTGAGGAAATTCTCTCTTTCCAAAGGTGTAACTATTTCCAACAAGACCCCACTGTTTCTCTACAAGCAGCATGCCAGGAGAATTACAACTATCTATTTCAATACTTTCTTCTTCCTGCCAGCCAAGGGAAGGGGCTTCACCAACATCATCCCCTCCCTCAATCAAGATTTATTTATTTCCACGTCATCACAGGAACCAACAGAGAATAGCCTGCTGATTCCCTTGGAGCAAGAGGCTTGCAGGCGAAAGTTTTAAATTACTGTTATTTATTCCTCCTTCCATCTATTATAAGACATCTCCGCAACGATACCTATCTGTCTCCTCACCCACCCAAGTAAATAAATTCACTTGGGGCCAAGGGGTGGGGATGGAGGGGGGGCGGTAAGCCATTGTAAAAGAATGCCAAAGAATCAAAACAGTAATCTAAAGCGAGCAGAGGCTTCTGGACTGGTGTCATAACTGCAAATATTATTATCTTATTAGATCTGTACAGAAAACACCATGCTTAAGCAAAAGAAAAGTTCAGCGTTAAGATGACTTCCCCACCGTTGTACAGCTAGAAAGTAGCAAATTACGGAGCTACAGGCTTGCAGTCTTGAAGCTGCCTGACTCCACCCCAGTGCTCTTTCCAGTGTGTCCGCCACGCCAGAGAGGAAGTGACTATCTCCCGTGCTAAGATCTGATTGGACCCAGGGCTGCGTTACAACAAAGTATGGCCATCAAGAGTTAGCAAAAGCTGGCATAGATACAGAGAAAAGGGAACCTTTGTGCACTGCGGTTGGATTGTAAATTTCCACTATGGAGGGTCCTCAAAAAATTAAAAAGAAAACTACCATATGATCCAGAAATTCCACTTCTGAAAATATATCCAAAGGAAATTAAAACACCAACTCAAAAAGCTATCTCTGCCTCCCCATGTTCACAGAGGCATTACTTACAATAGTTAAGACACGGAAACAACCTAAGTATCCATCGATAGATGAAAGGATAAAGAAGATGTGGTATGTGTATATATATATGTGGGAATATTATTAGCTACAAAAAAATGAGGCAACCCTACCATTTGCAACAACATGGATGGACCTTGAAGGCATTATGCTAAGTGAAATCAGTCAGAGAAAGACAAATACTATATGATCTCGCTTGTATGTGGAATCGAAAGCTCATAAAAAAAGAAATCAGCTTTGTGATTACCAGAAGGGAAGCGTGGAGGGGAGGAGAACTAGAGGAACGTGGTCAAAAGGTACGAGCTTCCAGTTATAAGTAAACACTAGGGATGGAATGTACAACACGATGACTGCAGCTCACACCGCTAAATGGTACACGGGGCGTTGTTAAAAGAGGAAATCCTAAGAGTTCTCATCACGAGGAGAATAAATTCTTCTAATTTTCTTCTTCCTTTCTTTGTATGGTACCTATATGAGATGATGGATGTCAACTAAAACTGTTGCGATAATCATTTCACAATATATGTAAATCAAGCCATCACGCTGTGTGCCTTAAACGTATACAGTGATGTACGTCAATTATTTCTCAATAAAACTTTTCAGATACAGTCCTTAATAATCAGTGCTATTAGAATTATGTGAACGCCAGGTTTATAAAAACCATCCCAGCCGTTGTACCCTAGGATACTACTAAATAAATCCTTCCGAAGCTGAGAGGCAACCTCCTATAGCACTATTTCTCTATTCAAATAATTTCACTGACATCCCATTTCCCAACGATAAAGTGAAGTGCAAATTCCTTGGTGGGTATCAAAGCCTTTCGTTTTGAAACAGGGACTTCGGGCACTGAATCCCTATGGGTTCTTCCGGTTCACTAAGCTGGAGCAGATGGTGGTAGACCAGAGGGCAGATTTAAGCAATCTGCTCTACCATTGTTGAACCTGAATGATAGGTACCTTCTGGGTACTTCTGGTATGTAGAGAATTTTACCGTAATACAAAACATTTTTTTAAAATTACACTTTTAGAATACAATGTTTCCCACACTTCAGGTTCTGTGGAACGAACGCCTTTACAGCTTTGGCCAGCTCCTAGTTGTATTATTATATGATATCACACATAATATTTTCCTTATATTGACTTTAAACTGATCCACAGTTTTAATAAAACTTGTGATAATACTAATATCCATGAAACCCTAGGTTTAATGATATCATTTTCTAATACACATGAAAATCAATATATAACTATCAAAATAAAAATATTTCTACATATGCCATCAACATCATTCATACCAACAACGGTATACCAATCCTGCTTTGGGAAATACCAATAGGAGAAAAGTGTTGAGCCTTGGCCCTTCCTTATCAAGAATATCAAGTAGTTGGGACAGCTGCCCGGCTTAGTTGGTAAACCATGTGACTCTTGATCTCAGGGTTGAAAGTTCGAGCCCCACATTAGGTGTAGAGATTACTTAAAAATAAAATCTTTAAAAAAAGAAAAAAAGAGCATCAAGTAGTTCTTTTACATTGAAACAAAAGGGGTGTGGAGGAGAGTAAGTACTGCCTTTGTAACGTCTGAGTGTGACCACGCTGAGAAAGTTCTTGAATGCCACTCCGCTCTGGCAATTTCTCAGTTATTCCAGGTTTTTCATGACCTCAGCAGTTTTAAGGAGTACTGGTCAGGTAATTTTTAGAATATACCTCAATATGGGATCATTGGATGTTTTAATCCTAGTTAGATGTGGGTTATGGGCTTCAGGGAATGAGGTCCCTTTGTCATTACACGGGGGGTATATGATGACAATACGACATCACCAGGGGTGTTCACCTTGATCATTTTGGTTAAGGTTTCTCTACGGTAAAGTTACTATTTTTCCTTTTCTATATTCTGTGCATTGAAAAGGAGTCACTATGTCCACCCAGCCCACACTTGATTGGGGGTGTAAGGGTGCAGGGGGATTAAGCTCCATTTCCCAGGGGAAAGAATGGCTACATATATTATTCGGAATTCTTCTGTAAGGAAGATTTCTCTCCTCTATTATTTATTTGTCCAATTATTTCTAGCAGTATGCACTCATGCATAGTTTTTTTATACTTTGGGTTACAATTCAATATTATATGTATTTTTTAATTACTCAAATTGTTCCAGCTTTGGCCATCAGGAGCTCTTTCGGGTTGGTGTTTGTGTCCCTTTGACAAGCCTCTATCCTTTTGCTTTTTGAGCACTTCTCTATTTCCTACCACTACAAGATTCTCCAGGTAAATCTTATATTTTCCGTACTTTATTCCCAGAATCAGCCATTTCTCCAAGGAAGCCTTGTTCGTTTTATCGGAGAACAGTATTTAGAAAACAAGATCTGGGGGCTCTGTGTGCTTATGCTCCTGGAGTGTCACTCCTTCTAGACCAAAAGGCTTTCTTTTAAAACATAAATAAGAGAGAGGGATGGGGATGAGAGATGACAAACAGTCACCAGGTGTTTGTCATGCTGCAGTAATGGGCCGAGCAGTGCTTTATATTCTCGCTCCTCTGGGAAAACAAAATAAATCCATAGATTAGTTAATTGGGAGGGAGAGTGAAGGTAGATGACCCAGAGGATGCCAGAATTTGAGAGAAATAGAAGATGAAGCAGTGGGACAAGCCATGGATGACAATTCATCCCAGTTTGCTGAGTACAGGCCTGCTATATGCCCATTACTCCAGTGTCATTATCAATAGCACCCATTTCACTTTCAGAAGGGTCCCAATTTGAACAATAACTAATCTGGTCACCCTCGAAACTGCCTTGAGGATAAGGTCATGGTGGATAAATCACTGATGAAAAATTGAGGGTGTTTTGCTATGTCAAGCAATGTAACCATTCCTTTTATATCTCTTCTGGAAATTTCCATGAAGATTTAAACCATTTTCCCAATATTCTTTGGATTTCAAACACGTTTCTTTTTTTTTTTTTTTTAAGTTTTTTTTTATTTATTCGACAGAGATAGAGACAGCCAGCGAGAGAGGGAACACAAGCAGGCGGATTGGGAGAGGAAGAAGCAGGCTCATAGCGGAGGAACCTGATGTGGGGCTAGATCCCATAACGCCGGGATCACGCCCTGAGCGGAAGGCAGACGCCCAACCGCTGTGCCACCCAGGAGCCCCTCAAACACGTTTCTGTTAAACTTTCTGGCACCCAACTGGCCTCCCTGGGCAATGACCTCCAAAGAGGTCAAGAGTATCCATCCGAGCTTTTCCGTCTGGGCTGCCGACATGCCATCCAGACTGAGAAAGTCCCGGAAACTTCGGGGCCACGTGAGCCACGGCCACGGCCGCATCGGCAAGCACCGGAAGCACCCAGGAGGCCGGGGTAATGCTGGTGGCATGCATCACCACAGGATCAACTTCGACAAATATCACCCAGGTTACTTTGGAAAAGTTGGTATGAGACATTACCACTTAAAGAGGAACCAGAGCTTCTGCCCAACTGTCAACCTTGANCCAAAAAAAAAAAAAAAAAAGAGTATCCATCTGAAAAGCCCATTGTTTTCTAAGTCAATGAACCCAACATCTTTGCTCAGTTTATCATCTCTGAGCTGCTCCCACCTAAGGCCCCTTTGGTGCCCTAAGGGCAAATACTATAAATGGAAAGGAAAAAACTTACCTTCTAATAATCTTCTCTTACCCTCAAAATCCTCCTTGAGCCTGCCTTATGGATTGCGTGTTCACCTTCTGGCCATGCCTTCCTCCCCAGTGCGTCCTTGCCATCCCTCAAGGCGCCATCTTGAAGGACACAGATAGAGTGGGGTGTAAGCTGAACTCCATCCTCTACAATTCAGATTTTGAAAATTGGAACTGATGTTTACACAGCAAAAAATGTTTTCCCCTTACATGAGAAAGTCAGAGAAAATCATACGATGTAATTTGAAAACTCTGGTTGTCCACCCAACAAGGAAAACTTCCAGTATTTCCTGGCAACCGCAGTATGCAGGGAAAATGCAAAGTGCTAAATTTGGAGTCTAGATGAACACTCACTTTTAAATAGGTTTTATAAAGCAATACTAGGTCCAGGAATTGTGGTCCTAGAAAATTTAATCAACTGCAAAAGAGCCATAATAGTTTGTGCAAGTTTGAGTATTAAATGGTTTGAAATAGTTGGACTAGAAGGGTCTCCTGGTTTCTTTCAAACTAAGTTTCTCCAGCAAGGGTTACCTAAGTGCAAGCAAGCCCAGGTGACATTTTTATATTTCCAGGAAGCTCTTGTGCCAAGATTCAACCCACAGAGAAAGATCAGGTCTTCATTAAAACTCCCAGAAGTAGGAATTGAGACCAGGAAATAAGACATGCTCACTGCACCAATGTGTTGAGCACCAGGGCTCAAATCGTAAGAGCTGCTCAGGAAACAGATCTCAGTCCTGGCAGAGGGTGTGTTATAAAACCCATAGCTCCCACTGCGGCTTCCCTACTTCCTGCCGTAAGGAGAGAGGGTCTGCCCAGAGGTCAGAAGGCAGGTGTGAAACCCGCTTGCTGGAGAGCTCCCTCGGCCTGGCATCCTGAGGGACTGAGAATGTGGACCAGAACCAACGCCAAGAATATGCAAGGAGTCGGCCTGAGGTTTCCAAGTGGTGCCTCCTCCCCTCCCCGCCTCTTTCTTCGGCCTCAGGGTCAAACCCACCCTGGGCTGCTCAGCATCACAGGCAGAGCCTTTCAGGCTTCACATGCCCGCTTTCACCACGCAGAGCAGTAATTCCAAAGAGTTTCATCAGCCATGTTCATCACTGAGGCCGCCGTTGTTGGGGTTTGGGCAAAGTGAGAGAGGAGCTGGGGTGCCGGCACTGGGTGGTAGGTGGGGAGGCTTGCGCTCCTGTTCTGACGTGGCTCTTGACTTACCGTGAGATTTGAGACACATTGCTTAGCCTCACTGGGATCCTTTCTCAAGTGCAGAAGGAGAGTTTGGAGTTGGTAAGTAGAGTATAACGGGACGGACACCGGACCAGGAGTCGCAGGTCCTGATTTTAAAGCCAAAGCACATAACTGAACCTCCGTGTGCCTCGGTCTCCTTGTCTTTGAAATGAAGGCAAGGGAGGACAATGCCTTTACTCGAAGGCTATCTTGAGGGTCAGATAAGATAACGAAAGAGGTCTTGAAGAACTAGGAAGTGATACCTAAGCATACAGCTGGACTCCATTGTTGCTACTCCTCTCGTCTAAGCTCTCTGCATTCTAGAATCATGATTTCAAAGATTTTCAAAATGAAACAATAGTTACTATCCATGACATCTCCCCCGCTCGCGCACCGCCTTATATCTATTCTTCTTTGAAATGGGATCTTAGAATAAATGAATGAACCAAAAGCTGGCACCAATAGCCACCTTCGCAAAAAAAAAAAAAAAAAAAAAAAAGTGCTGATGTCTCAGGTGGGGTCAGGGTGCAGGACAACAACTTAAATCCCAACTGTCCACCAGTGGCTCAGTGTCTCAAAGCAACTTTCCTCGTGTTAAACCCCATGGAATGCACAGTGCACACAGAAAATAGTCAGGCACTCAACTCAACAAGCGTGAGAAGTGGAATTTGGAGTTGGGAATATTCTGCATGTCTTGTTCTTAAAAGCACTGAAACAGGTCAAATGTGTTCCATCCTTGTAAAGCTAGAGGTCCCAAGTTGTTGTTCCTGCTTTTAAACGTTTAGGGATGGGAGACAGTTCGTGTGGTCATGGTGTCACAGGTGTGGGCATTTGTCAAAACCTATCAAATCGTGCATTTTAATATGTGCTGTTTAGTCTATACCAATGACGTCTCATTAAAGGTATTTTTGAAAGAGAATGCTTTGGTGTTCCACACAGACAAAACATCTCAAAAGATGCATTCCAACTGTGAACAGTGGCTGTGGGCATCGGGGGTTTGGTTGGGCATGAGGGGAGCAAAAAAGAAGCTTTGCTTTTTACTTTCAAACATTTCTGTATTGATTGATTCTGTGATCAGGGTCATGTATTTCAGATTCTATAAATTAATTTCAAACTTTGTTGTCTAAAATCGAGAACTTTTTTTCAAACTACTTATTTTAACATATTACTTCCCAACTGTATAGATTTCTGAAAGGGAAGGAGACAAAGAGAAAGCCATTGTGNCCTGTGTCCAGCAGTCAGGTTCAGCTCTGGTCAACCTGTTTCCACTAGAAGACCAATATGGCAGCCCTTAGTGCTGACAGAGACGGGCAAGACATTGGGGTGTCAGCATTCAGTCTGGTACTGCCCTGGCCTTGTCCACTGTGCGGGGCGGGGGCGGGGGGGGGGGTTGGGCTCCAGAATGGGGTATGAAGAGCCAGAAATAGCCTGAAGAATTGCTTCAGAGAAGTTTAGGAAGAAATGGACACAGATTCTACCACTAACTGCCAACTTGATTCCCAGGTGGGCCTGGGGTAGGACCCAGGAATCTGCATCACGGCTCTCAAAGTGATTCTGACGTGTGGCTGGGTTGGGGAACCACTGCCTCCCATGGTATCTGATGATATTTTAAGTTCCAAAAATCTTACTGGTTGATGCTCAGTTTCATTTAGAATAAATACTGTCCAGTAGATGGTGCTGTTGTCCCTGACACTGGACTGAGAACCCGTCCAAAGTGATTGCCCCTTTCCTATAAAATGAAGGCTTGGAGCATATGGGGAGGCCAGGCTGGGGAGAGCCTTGACTGGCAGTCAGAGAAGTCTGTGTTTATTGTCCATGCACTGTGAGGTCTGTCCATGCGGTGAGCAAGAAAAAGGAATGATGAAAGGCATTTACCAGGAAAGTTAACCAAAGGACGAGTTGTAGAGGACAGTGGTTTTTCAAGAGTGATAAAGTAGATGGACCTTCAGCTTCTAGAGTCTACAGACAAGTCATAAAACTAACAGTGATGATGATAAGTAATTAAAAGTATATGATAAGTGATTATTGTATATTGTATATGAATTATTCATATAATAATTTGTTTATTATTACTATTGCTACAAGCACTTATATGATAAGTAATTATTGTATATTGTATATGAATTATTCATATAATGTAGTATTATTTGTTTATTATCACTATTGCTACAAGCACTCCGTGCCAGGACTCTTCAGCACTCTACGTAATGGTAACTATTTAGTCCCCACAACAAAGCTATGAAGTAGGAATTCTTAGTGTCCCAGTTTTACAGACGAACGAACTGGGGTGGAATAACTTGCCCAGAGTCTCCCAGCTGATACGGGTGGTGAGCGAAGACTCGACCCCTAGGGACCTTGGGTCCATGACGTGCTCTGCTCACCTCCACTGCGTGGCATTATGTCTTCCAGCCTCAGCGGCAAATAACACCCATGACAATAATAATAATGCCATGGCACAAAGAGGATGATCATGAAAGCAATGATGGGAGAAGATCACATAATGAGCCTGGCCTCCCTTTCATTGAATTGAAGGGGAGCCCAGGGCACATGGCATTCAAACTGCTGAGGTCATTTGGGCATTGCAAAGAGTGCAAGTCACTTTTTCCTAAAGGCTAGACTCTACTTGACCATAAACTGGTAAAGCACAGAGGTGCAGTGAATGGCAGAAACTTGACAGCAAGAGAAAAGAGAGGAACCACTCTTGAACTGTCACGAAGCTGCTTGAATAACAAGATAGAAACACGAAGTCCGTGGAACTTCCCAACTCCCAAGAGCTGTTCCTTCAGTAAACATCAAACTACTAGCAAATTCATGGAAAGCTCCTAAATGAAGATCCAAGGGATCATTAGACTTCCCGATCTATTTAACTTGAGGATTTTCTGTTGAAAAATTACACACACACACACTCATCATCATCATCTCAGTGTGCATTTCATTCAAATCCTCACTAGCTATCCAACCTTGGCCAAAATACTTAGGAACACAGGCAACACGGTTAGAACCATGCCTGATACATCATCACTGCTCCATACATTTTAGCTCTTACGCCGATGCTACTTATTATCTCATTTGAGTCATAACAACCTTACATGGTGAGATGGGTACAGAGTATTATTTAAATCACTTACAACTAGATTTCACAAAGGTGATGAGGCGTTCGCAGTCACACAGCTAGCAAGACCCTGAGAGAGGCAGAAAAGCAGTCGATCCTGGGTAGATGGCAGTCAATGTTTGCAGTCGTGTCCCTGTCACTGAACAGTGATGAATCAGCCACGGATTTTCTGACTCGGATCCTATATTGTTGTTCTTTCTTTTTTTCCCTTGTTTTTGGGGTTATTGGTTTTGTTTTGTTTTTTCCTGCAGTCAAGTTCCCACGGTGAATAGCAACATAGTTTAAATCTGGAGTCCTAGCCAGATCACCTGACTCCTTCATTTATAAAGGATTTGAAATGCCCAGATTATCCAAGTCTTAATAAAGCAAAGCACACTTAATGCCTCCAATTAAAATGAAGCCTTAAAAATTCAGCTTACACACACAACTTTGATCAACTTCATTTTTCACATTTTTTGTTTAGAGGCAACGTGGGTTTTTTTTTTCTCTTTCAGAAGCAGACCCAAAATGGTCATACTAATAAATAATGCATTGTTGATTTTGAAATTATATTCTTTTAGGGCATTGATGGGAGGGGAAGCAATTAATATTGAGGGATGAGGAGAACGTGGAAGAAAGGAGCAATGGGAGCAAAGTCAGAGGTCCCCCGTGGGCAGGCAGGAGGGAATGTCTGGCCCTGTAGGATCAAAGGCCGCCTCTGCTCACAGGGGTGGTTTCTGAGGTTACTAGAAACAAGGGGAAGAATAGTCTCATTCATTTTTGCTGGATGGGAGAATACAAATATTGGCTACTTTATTAGCTCTACTTACAGTAGGATGTTTAAGCTCATCTCTTGGTTGAATTGTGAAAATTCCAAACACATGAACAAACACATCCCTCTTCCTTCAACGAAACGGAAAGAAGTGAGTCTATATTTTACTATCTAGAGACATTTACTTTCTACATCCAGTCCCAGAATACGAAGACTCCTCCGATCTGCAGTCTTGGCCATCTCATGATACACTCCCTTTCCTTCCCTCGAGCAGCAGAGCCCACCACCCAGGAGACGAATCTTCTGGGACCACACCCCATACAGTGCCCCAAAGATTAAATTCAGTGTGTTCTGAGCATGTTGGCTCACTCGAAGTTGACCTTGCAGAGTTTTCCATCTACTACAGCCGTGCTCACAGCTTTGGGCGCACCTGGAGCCCTCCTAGGCTGTGCCATCCCAGGACTAGACCCCTTGCTTCAGCTGCTCCCCACCCCACCATGCTACGGAAGCCCTGTCTGGGTGACCAAACCCAGCTCATGCTTCCCCTACTTTCTCTTCTCATGCCCTTAATTTCCAGCGACGTGGTCTATTGCCCATCGTGGGTTGGAGTGGTATCAAAATCTCAAAAGTAACGCTTCTCAACAGGAGTGTTGAGTTCTCTGTTGAGTCTTCAACAGAATTCATCAAAATGTTGTCCCAGTTCATCACGGCTCAGGAAACAGCGGTGAGTATGGTGCTCATCTTTCTGGTTAGCAGTCCCCTGCTTAAACTTTAGTCTCACGAGGGCTGCTTCTTTAACTGTTCTCAAAACAATGGAATCAAACCCAAGTCCACATATCAATCAGGCTAGTATAATCTCTATTAATCTGATTTACCAAAATATTTATTTATCCAGAAAGTAGCCAAAACTGAATATTCTGGGTCAAAACTAAATATGCTACTTTTAACGTAAACACATTTTTAAAGCAAATATACCTTTATATATTTCACTCTGTCCTCCTACAATTCCATTTATGAAATGGAATTGCAAATGTATCTCATTCTACAGTTTGAATTTGCAAAGGAGATGTCTAAAAACACAGGCTCTGGCTTCAAACTGCCTGGTTTTGAATTCTGGTTCAGCAAGAACTCTGTGACCTTGGGGAAATTTCTTAACCTCTCTGCCTTAATCTCCTAATTTAAATTTAGCACATGCCCATGCATAATAAGTGTTCAGCAAATATTAGCATCAGTATTATATTTATATCAATATTGCCTTCCTTGTTATTTTCCTTCCCCTGGCTAATGGGAATAATGGTTGATTTTTTTTTTTTAAGATTTTTATTTATTTATTTAACAGAGAGAGAGAGAACACAAGCAGGGGGAGTGGGAGAGGGAGAAGCAGGCTCCCAGCAGAGGAGGGAGCCTAATGCAGGGCTCGATCCCAGGACCCTGGGATCATGACCTGAGCTGAAGGCAGACACTTAACTGACTGAGCCACCCAGGTGCCCCAAGAATAATGGTTTTAAAAAAATCTCCTTTAAGTAAAAGTTGGTCTCTCTAGGAAAAACTGGCCAATCACTTAGATTGTTTTGTCTTTCACACCATCACCCCCTTTCTTCTCCAAGGCAGCCTCATGCAGAGGTGTGGCCCACAGAGCCTTGGGACAGAAGGGGAGGATCAGGGTCCTAAGGCATGGGATCCTTTTCTTCCTCTGGCCTCCAAGGAGCTTGTCTTCTGGGCAGACACCAGAAAGCCTACTGGGCACAATGCCACAGTTTGCAACTGGCAAACTCATAGTCATTGTCTTGGTTCAAAGAGTCAGGCCCTGCTCCCAGGAATCCAGGACCGCCTTCCTTTCATGATCCTATCTCATTTCCATGCCCCCCTAGCACGACAGACCTCCTAGAGGTCCAGATGTGACTTCCACTCCCTCCTAGACCACCTGCCCTGCAGGTATCCTACAGAGCCACCTGCACCCACTGCACTAACTCCCTCCAGCCAAATCCCCAGCACCCCTCAGAACCCCTGGGTCCTATCCTTGCCGTATAAAGACCAAGGGAGGCTCAGGAAAGCTAAGGCTAAGGACGTTCCTCTGCCTCCAATACAGTGACAATGAGCTGATATGGTCCCTCAAAGCTTGATGCTGGAGCAGCCCTGAGACTCCCCTCTTTCAGACAGTGAGGAAAATACCCTTAGGTCACTGGTATTCTCTTCAATTTATCTAATGCACTGAGGGCAAATAAAACCCACACATCTACCCACTCCCCTCACTCTCTCCCCTTCCCTCCTCCCATAATCCTCTGACATTTGATTATTATAGCAAAGCAAGACCAGTGGCCGTGCTAGGTCATGTCTCTTCCTTACACAATACAATAACTCTGGGCGCCTAGCTATTCATAATTTTAAAAGAGATATAAAGGAATTTAGAAATCACATTTTGATATCAGAAGTCAAATATTCCTTCTCCCCCAGACAGAAAGAAGCCCCAGGCCAATCAGAGAGGACAAGAATTCTGAACAACAGAGGAGAAAAGTACACAAATATATTCCAAGATACGCTTTCATTTTTTGTGTAGGCACAATGTGAGAGGAAGGAGTACACACAAAGATAAATAAGGGATGTTTCTTGCGAAGATTCTGATCACCAATTACAATTCTAGTCACCAATTTCAATGCTGTGGGGAGGGAGTTTGCCACCCCCAATAAGTAATACCAGCCGCGTGTCCTACTTAACCTGTTCTGACACAATCTACCTAGAGATAGTCAGTGGGTCAGAACCCAGAGGTGAATGGTTCAATCCCACACGATTGCCCCCCCCCCACTTCAGCCATTCATCCCAAACTCAGGTGCTCCTCTGTGCTTCTGATAAGAGGTTCCAATGACTCCCTCCTTGGGTTCAATTATTCTGCTAAAGCAGCTCACAGAACTCAAAGAAACATTTTACTCACTAGGCTACTGGTTCATTGTAAAAGGATATAACTCAGGAACAGCCGGATGGAAGAGACGCATAGGAAAATGGCGGCCGAGTTTCCACACCCTCAGAACACGCCGCTCTCCCCGCCCCTCCAAGTGCTCACCGGCCAGGCAGCTCTCCCACCCGGTCCTTTTGGGTTTTGCGGAGGCTTCATCACAGAGGCACAATTGATTAAATCATCGCCAGTTGGTGATTGAAGTTAATCCCCAGCCCCTGTCCCCTCCCCAGATCAGGAGAATGGGACCGAACATTCAAGCCCTCAAATCGCACGGTTGGTTTCCCTGGCAACCAGCCCCCAAGCTCAGGTGAGAGCCAGGGAGTCACCATTAACATAACAAAAAACACCTGCGTCTCAACGTTTAGAAAATTCCAAGGGTATTTAAAGCTCTGTGTCAGAATTGAGCACAAAGACGAAATACATATTTCTTCTTATAAATCACAATATCATACTTGCCCTCAAAAATCTCCCAATAAAGTCACCTGCCTCACTCACAGCTGACCTCAGATGCTTGAGCCCTGCTGAACCCAACTCGGAGCACCCAGCTAGATCCACAGAGCTGGAAGCAAAAATAAATGTTCTCTGAAGTACAGCACTGGGGTGTGATGATTGCTTAACATGCAGCATCGGTGTGGCGAGAGACAACTGGTCAGAAATTGGTCACAGAAGGGCAGAACTGCCATCACACAAGCCTAAAATATGTGACATTGGTTTTGGAGACTGGACAGCAGGAACAAGATAGAAAAAAACAGTAGGGAACTGCCATCACAGCCTGGGAAAATGGAAACCCATGTTGTGTGTTGGAGAAGTAATGGGTGAAACTGTCGCTTACGGCAGTTTGGAAAATGGGGAAAGCCTCTGGATTTGAGCCAGATGATTTCCAGGGCAAAATGCTCCAAGTGTCAGCTGGTCGCTCGTATGTGTGTAAGATAAAGTATTTTGGGAAAGAGATGAGCTAAAGAAAAACTGGCCTGGTTTCAAGAACAATGTCAAGGGTCTATGGAGAGGTCAGAACTCACTGAGCTGCAAAATAAAATAGATTTCTCATCTCTAGTCTCCCCAGCTCATAAAGATTCTCCAGGTAAAAGAAGGCCTGATCACAAAGCTCAAATGAGGGCTGTGAGTCTAAGACCCTTTAGTAAAACCACTGGAAGGCCTGCAACTGATGAATCACTAAATTCTGCCCCTCAAAGTAATACTAATTATATGTAAACTAACTTGAATTTGAATAAAATCTAAAAGAAGAAAGAAGAAAGAAAGAAAGAAAGAAAAAAAGAAAGAAAGAAAGAAAGAAAGAAAGAAAGAAAGAAAGAAAAAAAGAAAAGAAAGAAATGAACAGAACACTGGGGGGTAAGACAGTGCCTAGTAGACCCTCTCACCCAGACAAAAAGACTTGTACGAATTTTAAGGATATTGTCCCATAGATGCTTGCTCCCTAAATAACAATAAACAAGTATTCAGAGGCGCATCTCAAAAATAACTATGAACATGGCTTTTATTGGATGGAGGGAACTTGAATCATATTCATAAGAAGGCTACGGTATTTTTAAGGGAGTTGTATTGGGTAACGTGCCACCAGCCTGAACTAAAAGTGAATGAGGTTGCTCAAAATGCAAAAAAGGTCTCTGGGACCTAACATTCTTAAATCAGGTTGAAAAAATTGCTTGAATGGCCTATTTTCCACTGCCCTCTTTAGAAGTGGCAAGTAGGATAGAAAAGAAAGTTATGTCTCAGAGGGCAGAGCCAAGAGACGTACAGTACAGTGTTCCCTGGGAAAGCCACCCCAAAGAGCAGAAGCAGGGCCTAATCAAAAAGCACTCCCCACTCCAAGAGGATCTGCAAATGTCTTCCCAGGGGGATTTCAGAGCTGTCATGAGCCAGTGGCTGCTATGGGCCTCCCCTTTCTGAACGAGAGTGTTTATTGTAATTATCGTTTCCCTATGTCATTGTTGAATTTGAGGTGGGGGTGACGGTAGGCAGTGGGACAAAATATCTTTCTGTCCAACATATCTTTCTGAAGATCTTTCCAAAGATCTTCAGATCAAAAGGAGATACATCCAAGAAAATAATAAATGGTTATAACGTAAACAATTGATGGCTCAGGTCTATCTCACAGAAGGTCCAGTGACACCATGGACTTGGCAGCTGGCAGAACCTTCACACTCTTCCCCTATTTACAGTGTGAGGGGAATGGTGGTAGGAAGAACAAAGTGAAAGCCTCTGAAGTTGAAGGACAGTAAATCAGAAGTAATATCGAATTCTCTGGGGCATCAGAGATTATCACCACCATGGAAAACCTGAAGGATGCAAGAGCATGGGGCCCTTCATCCTCCTTCAATTCACCTATCTGATGTCTAGAATAATGAGATGGACAGTGGCGGATAATGGTGAGCTGCCATACACTTAACTAGATGAGAGCCCAAAGCCACTGTGTTAACACGGTGTCTGAACAGGGACAATCAGTAGACTTAGTCACGCAGTGTACGTGCCTTGTAGTTTGGTGAATGGTTGGTATCAGCAGTGACCGGTAGTAAGGATGGAAAGCAGTTTACCTGAACAGAGAAAGAGCAAACACACTGTTCTGCCTCAGGGTAAACCATTCTCCTGCTCTTTGTCAAATACATGCTGCGGGGACCCTGATCGTCTTGGCATTCTAGAGAACTTCACCTTAACTCCAGTACGTGTATCAAATTAGGTTAACTATACTTGGTTAGCAGGAAGAGGCTACTACACCAGTACAGAGGTTCTCTTTAAGTGTTTTTGATCTCAGAGCCCTCTTAACACTCTTAAAAACGATTGAAGGGGCCAAAGAGCTTACATGGGTTATATCTTTCGATTGTTACCATATTAGAAATTAACATGTAAGATATTTTTAAAATATTTATTAATTCATTAAGAGATCATAAACTCAATACATGTTAACATAAAAAACATTTTTATTAACAATAACCACCTTCTCCGAGCAAAAACAAAAAAGTAAGAGTGGCATTGTTTTATGGTTTTGCCAGTATCTGGCTTGATAGACAACGGCTGGATTCTCCTAGCTGCTTCTGCATTCAATACGTTGTTTTGGCTAAAGTCTGAAGTCTATGGAGAAAATCTGGCCTCACACAGATGTAGTTGAAAAAAGGAGTATGATAGACGTTTCAGATAATCATGGATATTCTTCTTTTTTAAAAAAAAATTGTTTTAAGTAATCTCTATGCCCAACGTAGAGCTTGAACTCACCACCCAGAGATCAAGAGTCGCACATTCCATGGACAGAGCCAGCCAGGCACCACTGGATGTCCTTCTTTGATACTATACAAAAACACAAGAACTGAACTTTTATTTAAAGTTAGTTGCAATGTAGAATCTGAAAACACATCAATGAGCTTTTACTCTGTAACCTTAAAAATCGTCTCACACTTGAAATGAGTCTTTTGCTTGTGTATAATTTTATAATATCATTGATCATTTGGAAAATATTGATTCTTTGAGTTATGCAAATACTTCAAATATTGACAAGCTTTGTTATGCAGTATCAGTGAGCTGAACTCGTTAATATCACCACCACTCTAATCAGGAAAATATTGAAGTATTGGGGAATTTTCACCCCTGGGTAAAATGGTCTTAAACTGAGCTCATTTTGATATCTAAGAAACCCCAACTATCACGGGGTTCATGATCCTCTACAACAAATAGAGGCATTCTTTAATGCAGATACTATGTTGCGAAATTTCTTCATTTTCCCATGGTAGTGGTATTTAAAATGGTGGCCAGCTTCCAAGGCTAACTCACAAGAATCTGTTTCCTTGAACATAAGCCAAAAAAGAGGTGCGGAGGGATTTGCAATAAAAAGAATACAAAATTGTTATTATGATACTAGCATTTAAATGTATTGAGAAAAAGAAATTCAATTCATAAATACTGTCTATTCATGTAAAGTGTCAGTGTTGAATAATGGAAAAGTTTAATTATGGAAAAGCGAGACCAATGGGGGCTTTTTTGACCCTCCAGACACTTGCAACCGATCCCAGGGGAAATGAAAGTTCTCGATCACGCATGTTAACGCTAGGAGTCTGACTCTGCTTTTCCCAGGTAGAGGTGTTGCCTAACAGAGATGCTGAATTGACACCATTTTCATGAAACACTCTGATCGTGCGTGAGACTCTGTGGCAGCTAATACTCTTTAACCCAAATTGTCCTCAACTTTTAAACACTAATTTGAAAGTCTTGTTAAATAAAGTATGGAGACTTTTAGTCATGTTCCTATCCAATTACGGTATAGATTATTCAAGCTTAGAAAATCAAAATTAATTATACCTAAATTTAAAGTGTATGTATCCCGAAAGAACCCTTTGAAACACACAAGTGTTTCCAGTGAAAAGGATATCAAGAAAAGCAATATCTATTATAGGTTAGTATCTACTATGTTGTAATGCTTTTTCTAAAAACAACAGGAAGTTATTTCCTAATATAATGTTAAATGATTCCTTTTCTCTGACTCCTCTGGAAATAGAAAATAAGGAACATGCCTGGCTGCCGACACCATTGTTAACTAAGCCTGTGTCGACTATGAGACTGGTTTATTATTTTTAGCCAGATTTCTTCCTCAATGAGTTCAAGGCAGCTTCTAAATGAATTTATTAGAACCTGACCCTCGAGATTTTAATTCCTGATGAACACAAGGATGACGATGTCCCAGTCACATTGAAATGAAAGTCTCGATCAGGTGGAAATCCATTTTCGGGTATAAAAGCAAAGACCTAAGGGAATTTACCCTGTTGCTTTTGACCAAAACCATCTTCTGTCTAGCCCTGTCTTCTTGCCCAGCTGCAGTTAAAAGTTTTCTGGGTTCCTTATTTTGTTAAAACCAAGAAAATTTGATCTACAGAAAAAACAAACTCCACCAAAACATACTATGAATTCAACTCAAAGAGGACCACCTCTGGCTCCTCCGGGCTGCTCAACGTGACTCGACCCTTCCTCCCTGCCGTAAACCTCCCAAGTGCTCATAGTACTGCATTTCAGAAGTTTCAGATGCTGACCTTTGCAGGCTGACAACTGGTCACATTTCAGACACGGGAGTGCTGGGCTTGGGCACCCATGGGCACCCAACTTCTCGAGGAAGTTAATATGAAACCTTCAGCTCTTCTCTAATCTGGTTACATCTCTTTTATCCTACCAGAGAGACCCAGGGGTTTGAGATGTTAAGAATAATGACTACTGAAAACTTGGCCACAGAAAGCAAAAGATCATTCCAAGACCTTAGATAACATCGCATATGGCAGGTTCTTTGTTTTTTTATTAGAGTAGCACAAGTATCATAAGACTTTATTATTTTATGATCCCTTGAACCCAAGGACCTCCTCCTCCCTTGTTGCCTGAACCCATTAAACCCTTCCAACATCACTGGATTGGTGGCAAGTTTTCGGTGTGATTTGCTTACACTGTACTTCTGATAGACACAGGGAAACTGCTTATTCACCGTGGTCATCGAGTTCAATGGGAAAGGGGAATGGGTGGCAAGTCAGTAGTGTGATATCTAGAATTCTAGCGATGGCAGGCACCAAACAGAGGCCACTCCCTACTGAGTGGTTCAGGACGANGGGGGGGGGGGGGGGGGGGGGGGGGGGGGGGGGGGGGGGGGGGGGGGGGGGGGGTGCAGAACTTAAGCCAAAAACTTAGTAACCAAGATAAATCATATTTTCATGAAATATTTTTTTTAAAACAGTTATCAATGCAAAAAATCCACGATGAGCAAATTGTCGAAACTTTAAATAAAGACGGAAGGGCACCCTGTGCTTGACTAATTTGGTTTCACTCACCTCATCCTAATCTTGGCCCTTCTGTACTCATTCAGTGATCCCTGAAATTCCACACTCAGGAACCCCCTTTTTTTATAGCACGGGCTGCAATTAAAATGCAAATCTCCCAAGGGCAGCAGCATAATAAATCTCACCGAATTATATCCCAGTGTAGTCTACAAAATGTCTTCAAAAAAAAAAAAAAAAGCAGGCTGGAAAGAGAACAGGGGATCACTGGCACTGGGTCTTCAGGGGACAGACAGCAAGTGAGACACAGCAAGTTAAAGCCATTTCTGTCACTGATGGTCCGAGACTAAAGCCACTCACTGGTTTTGGCTTCTTACTCAAGATTTAGACATCATTTGTTGTATATTCCAGATCCTGGACATAAGGGGGCACTACCAGGCCAGCGTTGAAGGCTCAGCATTAATTTCTGCTTCTAACCTCCCAAACTCACTAGAATCTGTTACAGCCCTGAGAAGAATCTTTCACAACAGGTATACTCAGCATTTACAGACTTTTTGCAACTGCTGTGAATTTATCCAACTACAGAGGATTTGTAAAAACTCATCCAATTCAAGAGGACCTATGGAAACTTCCTTTGGGCCACAGGGTGAGTAATATACAAAGCCAGAATAAAAACATAGAGTAATAACAATAACAATAAGGCTATCAGCTTTTTCCTTCATAGCCATCAACTGCAAACAATATAATTTTTAAGATTGGTTGCAGTATCTTATATGAATCTGAACTCCCTCAAAATTTTAAAGATGCTTATTTTCAGTTATGTCCTCAATAGGTTACTTTCTCAGGCAATGGTAGACAGTATCTCAGGCCACCAATGTCAAAAAATGTGCAACAAATAAGAGTTCACTCAAAACATCTTTGTAGTTTCAGTGGGATTCCTTTCTACCTCTAGATACCTGTTCTCTCTTCTCCAAACAAACAGTGAGTGTTTATTTTGTTTTTAACTAAATCCAGTACAACAAAATTACATACTAAAATATCAAATAGTCTCTTCATTGCTTTTTTGGGGATTTTTCTCCTTTTCAAAGTGTCTAGAGATGAAAGAACGTTGTGTTCATGTCTCAACCTTTCCTGTTTTCGTTGTTCTTGGTCCTGCAAAAAATATGCAAATGTACAAAGAACATATAAAATACAGATCTGAAACCAAAAGCTAATTTTAAGGTTTGATGCTTAAATGTGGGGAGTCATTTTCCTGGAAGAGAGAAAAATGGCTAAATCAATGCCAGAAAACTCAGACTATTCCTAAAGTAAGTGAAATGGGCAAAATCAGGTTGTGCCAATAGGGATACAACCAATGGCAGTAAGTCAAGGAAGCAGAGAGCTCAGCCAAGCAGTTGTAATCTTTCAGAACTAAACTTTTAGACACAATGTGATTTGTGTGTAACATTAGTTTTAATAGCAGAAAGTTGCAAAATAATATAGAGTAAAATACGGGTGTAAAGTCAGAGGCAAAGAGGAAAGAATGATCAGTGTCTTCCCTAGTGAGAGAAATTCACTAACATGTCTATATTTTATCTTTAGTCTTAAGGAAACTAGAGACAAAATATGTGCATAATATACATGTTTCTTACAATATGAATTAGGTGACATACAGAGGATGTTTCAAGTTGATAAAGATGAAAATAAGTATTTAACAAATATTAGTAAACTTTTGAAGTAAACTTTCAAATTTACAGGTTAGCAAACCTCCGGAAAAATAATTTCTTAGAAAATAATTGCATAGATGGGGCGCCCGGGTAGCACAGTCGTTAAGCATCTGCCTCTGGCTCAGGGCGTGATCCGGGCGTTCTGGGATCAAGCCCCACATCAGGCTCCTCCGCTAACAGCCTGCTTCTTCCTCTCTCACTCCCCCTGCTTGTGTTCCCTCTCTTGCTGGCTGTCTCTCTCTGTGTCAAATAAATAAATAAAATCTTAAAAAAAAAAAAAGAAAAGAAAAGAAAAGAATTACATAGAGGTGGGGGGAAGCATTACTAAATTTAAAATTTGAGAAGATCTTGGATAATTTTCATGTTGCTCTTGAAATCATCTCTTCTGTTTTCTTTATTCTAGAAACTTAGCTGGTTTTATATTGCTGCATACTAAAATAAACATGCCAAAAAATTACTAAGCTAACTGCTAATCAGTGACTTATCCAAATGTTTTCTTTCTTTGTTTTTACACTAGGCACTGATAAACACGAATTTATCAATTTTGGACAAATTTGAGCTTTCTTTAGACATGCATAAAACACAGCCTATTCCTTTGAGACTCAACCTTGGAAACCCTGATTTTGCTTGGATCGAGCTCTTGACAAATCTGTAAATTAGAAAGCAAGACCTTAGCTCACACACAGACTGAATCCCAGGCTAGGCTTCAGAGTTCTACAGTCCCTCTGGGAGCAATTTAATTAAAGAGTAAGCTCTTCAAAATTGTCTTTTAAGCCACTTTTGTTCCCAGAAATTTTTCTCTGTATCTTAAGGAACTACAAGGTTCTAAGTGCCATAAATAAAATAAAAATATTCTATTTGCTAAAGGCTAACATTTGAAAAACTAGCATTTGATATTAGAGTCTTTTTTTTTTTTTACAATTTGAAAAGCATTAACTCTTTGTGAGTGGCTCAATTAATACACTAAGGTATCATGTTACAAATATGTTTTGATTCCTGTTACAAACGAAACTATAATCAGATCAGAAAGATTATTTCATGTATCAAGTTATCAAATATCTTTTTAGATTCTTTTTTCAAAGAAAATCAAAGGAAAAAATTCAAGAAATAGAAATATCTCATTGTACTGTACCCAATAAGGTCAGCTGGTGAGTTGTTCACATTCAAAATGTTAAGCTGTTCAGTCATGATCATTGTCAAGTCATTTCACTTCAACTAAGGTATTTTTGGAATAAAACCAAGTACAGTCCCATTACTCAACTCAAAAACATTAAATGAAAAAATGCAGAATGTGCTAAAAAAATTTTAAAGGGTTCCATCCAATTTTGTAGTGTGTATACATTTCATACTTCAGGAGTAAATAAAACTGAAATAGAGAATTACCCTGAAGAGGAAATGTTGACAACTTTGTTTCACCAGGCTTAGTACAACTGATCATTCCCGAACTAAGGGAGAATGAGTCTAAGGATTAAATATTTTTAGCTTTTAATATCACACTGTATTCTTCCAAATGACATGAGATTTCTAGTGGGAGGTGACAGATTCCCAAGAAAATAAACAGGATTTTAGGAGGTTTAGGAAGAAGATATTGCATTTTATATTCTTCCATTTGTTTCCATTCCATTTTATACATACGGGAAAAACTATTGAACTCAAAAACGTCATGTCCTCTTCCTGCTATTTTGATGTCAGGTGATCATGGTGCAGATATAAAAATTGATATCGAGAAAATAAACATGCACAAGTTAAATAACATTTAACCTGTAATCTTCTTATTACATCCAAATGTATTATTGATTCTACAAGAGAAAATTAAATTACTGAAAAAGTACCTTGTAAGTTTGGCAATCAAATGAATGTTTCATTTTAAAAACATTTCAAGTTTAAAACTTACTACTGATGGGGTGCCTGGGTGGCATAGCGGTTAAGCATCTGCCCTCGGCTCAGGGCGTGATCCCGGCGTTCTGGGATCGAGCCCCACATCAGGCTCCTCTGCTGTGAGCCTGCTTCCTCCTCTCCCACTCCCCATCTCTGTCGAATAAATAAATAAATAAACCTTTAAAAAAAATAAAATAAAACTTACTACTTCTCATTTATAACTACATATTGAAAACTGCCTTCTTAAAATACTTAGCTTCCAGACAATCGTGGATAAACTAAAGGTTTTAAGAAATGTAACAAGAGTATTGTCAGCTGGAAATTTGGAAGTAAAAAGCTCACTTGCCAAGTATAATTCTTCTACAAGCCTTTACTACTATCAGTGATTTATTTTCCCTTAGCCACTGAATCAAAATGTTTGGTTAATATTCTTGGCCACTATGCAGATCAAAAGTATCTAAATAACATTACATTGATATCAATTCTTTTACTGTGTACCCAATAACCATATATAATAAATTCATTTATTCTAATGTAATGCAATATCTGCCTTATTTATAATATTGTTAATTTGGAGTAATTTTTAATGGCATCTGCAAATTTATTATTTTATGAGTGAATTAAATTATGTAACATTGAAAAAACTTTAAATGTGTCCAAGAACTAGTCAAAGCTTAAAGCTGAACAGAAATTGTCTATATTCCAAAATATTAGGAAGTCTAATAGCCAGGATTTCAGTCTATCACTAGGAGTGTAATCTTTTGTAATCTTTTTGGAATGAAACTAAAATAAAATTACTTCTTTCACATCTGATAATTCTTCATAGCCATTACGCTAGCTGATCTTTGACAGAAAAAAAAATCATACAGCATAGCCTAATCAATAAGGTAGCAAATAGTGCATGCCCATGAACTTTGTGCCCTTTGTGTGGGTTTTTTTGGTGGGGGAGGCAGTTGGTTTTTTTCTGCGTCTGATACCAGTTTTTATTGGACTTATTACACACACCTTTCTCTGTCCATCTATAGTATCCATCAGCTGTTAGAATGCATCGATAATCATTGTCTCTCTGTGTTTAAACTATAGAAATCTAAAAGCAGTTTCCCGGCATTATCTCCTGAATCCTTTCCACCCTCTAGAAATAAAGATAATAGGAAAGACTCTTTCAGCAATAGCAATAGTGTACTAATTCTTTTTTTCAAAGCACAACAGAAATCTGGGTCTTTGGTTGATCTGTGAGTATGAACAGCCTTTGATTCCCCCTGCCAAATAATATGCCAAAATCATGTTTATTGGAAAAGAATCACGTGGGAATGGAAGGTTCATTCATTAATTTATTCAAAAAATATGTAGTGATTATCTTATTTACTAGAATAAACTAGAATTCAAAGCAGGTCCTATAGCAGTGGTGAAAATCCAGGAGCAACTTTGTGAACTAGATTAAACCTTTTCTTTCTCACCAAGGAGTCAATCTAAAAGTCTATGACAGTGACATTCAGTTTGTATTCAACCCTCATAAAGTTGTTAAAGGGCTATCATAACAGCTGTCGCTCCCTGCACCAAAAAGTCGGGCTCACACCCTTGCTAAGTAAACCAGGAATAGGAACGCATACATGAGACGGCAATGAGATCCCTGGGCAACTTCACACAGTTTGTATCATTTGGCTGCCCCGGTTTGTAACGTCTTCTGCCATCTCAGTGAAACAGATCACTGTGTTACTCATCTTCCTCCTCTAAGGAAATATACACAGCAAAGGGATAGGTGTCTTGCAAACGTAGCAAAGGGATGCGTGTCTTGTAAACCCGTAATCGTGAAGCGAAAATGCACCAACTTTCTTTAAGAATCACAGTGCATTCCCTCTCTTCCTGAACGAAATAAAGCCTGCCTTGGGAAGTGATTGAACACTGAGATTCTGTGTCTGTATTTCTCAGTTACCCAGGCAGCTGGAGCTCTTTCAGCCAAGTCTCTGAGAGTCCCTCAAATGCAGTCTTTTTAGCCAGGATGAGGATAATTCTTTTGAGTCATACTATTAACTGCTCTATACAAGCAGAGGACTGGTTAATGCTCAAGGGGCTGAGGAGAGAAACAAAGATCCTCTTTCTTCCAGAAAGAAAAAGAGGGTTAAAAAAAACAAAGAAGACACCAATATGTTTTATGCTTGATAAATAGACAATGAGAATACCTCAAGAGGAATTTTTGAAGATGAGAGAGAAAGGAAAGGAAAGGAAAGGAAAGGAAAGGAAAGGAAAGGAAAGGGAAGAAAAAAAGAAAGAAAGAAAGTAAGTCTTCAGCAATGTAGAGCAACAGCTGGTATCTCAACAGAAAAAGGAAAAGCCGAAAAGACAAAGGAAAAAATATGTTTAAATTCTTAAAGAAAATGACTGCTGACCTAGAAGTCTATATCTGATTTAAGATGTTTTATAAGGCAATAACAATTCAGAGAGTGTGGTACCATTGCAAGGATAAATGGATAGACGAAATTAAAAGGACAGACCCACGTGTACCTGAACACTTGATCTATGACAAAGGTGACCAGAGCAGAGGAGTGGAGTATCTGATTTCCAATAAACGGTGCAGAATCAATTGGTTCACCACATTAGAAAATAAATGAAACTGAACCCCAGCCTCACACCATATCCATATAGTAATTCCAGGAGAATTGTATACCGAAATGTGAATTGTAAAACAGTCTTTTGAAAATACCAGGGTTTGAAAATACCAGGAAAAAATCAGGGTTTCCAAGGTTGACTCTTTGTGATCTTGAGGTGGGAAAGGTGACTTGAATAACAACTGTATAAAAGGGGGGAAACTGATCAATTAAAATGAAGAACGTCCTTTTAGCGAAAGACATCACTGAGAGTGAAAAGGTAAGCCCCAAGTGGGGAAAGATGCTTTTAGCACATACAATTAGAATAGCTGGTGTTTGTTGATTATAAAATGACCACATTTCTTTACTCCCTTGCTCAGTTCCATTACTTCTGCTTGCTAGCCCCCCAAAAGGAAGGGAGAAGGATTGCACACACTAATTCTACATACATTACATTTTCCAGAATGTGTCACAAGGTCACTTGGAACTGTAAGGGAGAAGGGGAATACAGCCTTTAGTCTGAGTATCTATGTGCCCAGCTAATATTCAGGGTTCTACTGATGAAGAGAGAAAGGAGAATGGATACTGACAGATACCTGGCTCTTGATTGGAAAGATTCTATTTGGTGAAATTTAAGCAAACAGTTATAAGTTCTAGGCAACTGACTTGAATTTCCTAAGACTCTGGAAAACTTATATTCTTAATTGTTTTCCCATTTTTTTTTACATGTACCTTTATCAGATACAAGAGTTTTATGAACAATCTTGGGGAAAACTCTATTTTCACAACTGATAATTGGATCATTGACATAGAAGATAACGACCCGATTGTTACATACATGCAGAGTCCAACACACCTTGATTTCTGGTGCGGGGGAAATGCCCTTAAGGGGAGGAAATTGAGGCTTAGATCGTAATCGGCTTCAGCAGTTACATTAGGTTCTTGAATTGATTTATTTCACCTTTAGGTGCTAATCTCAGGAGCATAGAGCTATAGCTGCATATTGGGTCTCCTGAGAGCCTTCTGGGACTTCAGAAAAATCAGATATAGGATAGCAATACCGCACGAGGAGAACTTTAGCCTCTGCGTGGCCAAGCAAAACCTTTAACCCCAAACACGAAATTCATAGACACTTTTCCTAAGAAACAGATACAAGGCTCCATTCATGAGATTGTAAAACCAGTGTTCAAGACACGTTCAAACATCTAATAAAATATATAAAAACATAATTCGGCTAACTTCCTCCCTGCTAAACTTCACCGTGCCCCTAAAAATGAAAAGGAAAAAAAATTAAAGCCATCTAAATACCTACAAAACAAACAGAAAACGTATCCGTTTTAAGAATGGCACTGTTTTGATTTTTAAATGTATATAATTTGTGTGTGTCTGTTAGGTTAACAGTTAATCCAGGTTGTATACTTATGAATAGGTTTTGGTGCCCGAATGCCCAGGTCAATGTCCTGCTCTGCCACTTAGTACTTGTTTCTGACAAAGTACGTACCTCTCTAGTTTTTAGTTTTCTCAACTAAAAATCGGAGTAAAGGCAATAATAAGAATATTAATTTCATGTGATCATTTGGAGGATTCAGTGACATTACTATTCTTGTAAAGTGCTTGGAACAGTAACACTCGAGAAATATTAGCCGTTATTTTATACACAAAGAGAGCATACTCAGGCCCCACCTAAGACCAAATAAATCCGAATCTTCAAGGATGAGACCCAGACATAAAAGCTTCCCAAGTGACTCCAATGTGCATCCAAGGATTGAGGTGATATGACCATGAGTAGATCGTGTTACAATGTAAGCCTTCAACTGGAAGCTTATATATTAATAGGAAAGCAATCTTATCTCTAAATGCCATAGTGACTGAGGAGTTTTATTTTCTTTTTATGTGTCTGTGCGGAAAGATGTGCTTTTCTGTGGTTTCCAAGGTTTCTATAATGAACACATTCATAAAAATGTTATTTTACAAATAAATTGCACACATACGTCACATGCCAAATGCCAACAAACGTCCTTGCACTCGAGAATGGTGCAACATCGAGATCAGGTGCACGAAGGGGTCGTTGTAAAATAAGACAGATGTCACAGATTCCGGAAGTGAGATGGAAATCAGGCACTACAAGAGTCCAGGGAGAAACAGCACCTCAAGCCCGGGGCGTCGGTGTCAGTTTCCTACAGCTTTCGGCAGAAAGGGAAGCCAAGTCATTCCAGTCAACAGACCCCACGAGCAGATAAATGCACAGAGGCAAGGAAGAGAACGTGCTGATAATGGAAGGGCAGACCATCCAGCGTGACTGATACAGGAGGTGAAAGGAGAGCGGTGATGAAAACCAGGGCTGGAAAGGAAAATTAAGATTGTTCACTTGAATTTTAAATTAGAATTTAAGGCTTTTCCTGTACAATGGGAACAATGTAAAGGGTTCTGAGGCTGGAAATGGCATGATCAGTAAAGATAGTTCTCGAAACTTTGTGCGGGACTTTAATTTTGCCATCAGTCCACTGTCTTCTAATCTTGCCATCATCCCAGTAAATTCTACTGTGCAAGGGGATGACCCACCCAACAGGTCATGCTCCGAACGAATCTCTGATTCCAAAGACCACAACAGCCACCCACTCTTGGGACCCACTTTCTATCCAGAACTCTTCCATCATTTCTGCAATCTTAAGCTTCAATTTCCCACTCTTACACATTCATCTCTCATTCCCTGCTCACATGGGTCCTCCTCTTTTACCTCACTGAGACTTCCCTTAGGGTCAGTCCCAGCTCTTCTGTCCTTCAGAGCAGCTGTGTAAATTTTCACTACCTTCCTCTGGCCTCACCTCATAGTTATACTTTCTCAAAAGCGCCCCATTTCTTTTTTTTTTTAAAGAATTTTATTTATTTATTCGACAGAGATAGAGACAGCCAGCGAGAGAGGGAACACAAGCAGGGGGAGTGGGAGAGGAAGAAGCAGGCTCATAGCGGAAGAGCCTGATGTGGGGCTCGATCCCATAACGCCGGGATCACTCCCTGAGCCGAAGGCAGACGCTTAACCACTGTGCCACCCAGGCGCCCCTAAAAGCGCCCCATTTCTGAATGAAGTGGAGACCACTGTAAGGGGACACTCTCAACTTTCTTTCCCTCTCCTACCAGTTCACCTGTCTCTTTACTCCTGTCTGACCTCAAGACTGGAGTTTTCCTCCTAAGCAAATAGATATTCTTACTCCCATTTTCCATACTAGGAAAACAGAGATAAAGCCACTTTCTCAAGGTCCCCACCACTAATCTGTTGAGTTGCTGTTACTGGCAGACAGGTCTGTCTGATACCAATCCTAAGCTAGGAATACAGAAAATGAAGAGTAGTAAAATAAAGCGCCCTACTTTTTAGGTTTTACTAAGATTTTAAAGCTCCCTAAAGCTCTCATGACACGAGAGCTTGTGTTATTTTGGTGCCTAGGTGAATTGGAAATGGTGATGTTATTAAGAGAGTTAAGGAAGTCAGGAAGAAGGGATGGTTTGGCATAAGGGATAATGAGTTTGCTTTTAATGTGTTTTTAATGAATTTGAGGTACTGGTAGGATCTCCAGGTAGAAACTGTCCAGCGGGCCGTTAAGAACAGAGCTCTAGAGCTTACAAAAATAGCTAAATGTGCCGAGAAAAGATTTGGAGTCATTCATGGAGTGAAAAACACCAAACAATCAAGTGAAAGCATAGACTAAAAGAAGGAAGGTGGGGATGCCTGGCTGGCTCAGTCGGAAGAGGTGACTCTTGATCTTGGGGTCATGAGTTTGAGTCCCATGTTGGGTATAGAAATTACTAAAAAAAAAAAAAAAGCTTTTAAAAAAATTAATTAAATTAAAAAATAAAAGAAGGAAGGAAGGCAGAGGATAAGGAAGGAGTAGAAAAGGAAATGAAGGAGACAGAGGAGAAGTAATCAGGGAGATTGGAGCCACAAAGCACAGCATCATGGAAACTGAGGAAGGAGCCTAACTAATCAATAACCCACAGGCAGGCCATTGAATTTCTCTGTAGCTTTCTTCCTATCTACAAAAAGGTGAATAGTAACATCCGACCCCGTAATATAGGTCATGCTTTGCCTTGTTGCATACATGAGATCTTATGCCAGTATTTTATACTTGATCCAAATTATAACATTCTATTCAGATTTGCTATTATCAACAAATCGTTAGCCCCACAAAGTTGACTTAAAAGAATTCTGTAATGACTCAGTTTCTTGCCGACATAATTTTCTAAACAGGAATATTTTCATTATGTAAATGTCTTTTTTTTTTTAAGAGAAAGGGAAAAATCCATCCTTGATTCATCAATACCAATTGAGAATGTGTAATCATTTGACTTGAGCGGAGCTAGTGACCACCTTTACATTGGCTTTGGAGGGCTCACTTCACACACACTTTAAAAATGATAATACTAGCCAACTTTAGAAAATGAAAGTACCTGACTCAGGGTGGCAGCCCCACCCTCTACTCAACACTCGGCTGAAGCCACCCCCTCCAGGAAGCCTCCACTCATCGTGATAGCCTCAAACTATCCCCTCTGCCTCTAAAATGATAACAATACTTGTGCCCCTCATTTGACAAGACATTCCCACTCTAGAATCTGCAGACTCAATAGGCTTAGATTAGCTGCCAATTAGGTTAGCCAAAAACGAGATAAAAGATTTTCAACAGATGCAGGAAGAAAACAAATTCCCGTTGTGTTCTAGGGGTGGGGGGATCTAAGGCTATTGGACTAAGGCACTTCCCCAGTGTCTCCCTGGGACCAAGTTTCACACGTGGGATTCCAACCCCACAGGAGGAGGGCCTCCTGAGTTCTTTCCACCGCTTCCTTTGCCTCCTGATACCCCAGTCAGATAAGCACCTGATCACAGACAACTTTTAAATTCTATGCATGGCACCTTCTATGGAATAGGGACTCAATAAACTTGTTTGCTGAGGGAACAGTTGAGAAGGTGGAATCCATAGAAAAAGTCCTTAGTTACACAATGAATTTAAAGAAAGGAGGAAAAGGGATCATCTTGTCCATTTGGTCCACGAATGTTATTTCTCCATGTTCTCCATGTTTACTTCTTTTTTTTTTTCTTTTTTTGCTTCCCCCAAATTGTGTAAGTTTGTTTGAACTTTGCATTTTATTCAGGGAAGTTTCAATATGAAACTGAAGCCTGATTATAGGGTTAAACAGTTAAATTAGGAGTTATGACTAATGCAATTTTCTAAAGCTTTCGCAACTAGTGAAATACTAGACGTTAGAACTTCTTACGGTCATGATTTGCCATACTTACTCAATGAGTCTTATCTAGCCGTATAAGCAGACCCAACAAAAACTTGTCTTCACTCAGGGCCTGACTCAATCAGTTCTTTTGAAAGACCTTTTCTAAGTTCACCGTATAATGATCTGTGTGCTATGAATCTTCACTTCAGTCTGACGATCTGCAACTTAGCTGTGTTCTCAGGCTTGGTTCATAAGGTTGGTTTGTTTATATATTTATCTTTATCACAGATCCTTTGAAGCCCTCACGAAAGCTCTGGATTCTCCCTGCAGAATCGTTACACACGCATGTACATACAAGGCTTGACCTATCATTTCAAAGACCCTCTAACAACACACTTGTAGACCCCTCAAGAAGACTGGGTAAGAGTTCCTGCTCTAGTTTCTCCTCATCATTTCAAGCATCACACACCCACACGCACATGTTAAACTAAAGGTCCATCAGGGCGCCTGGGTGGCTCCGTCGGTTAAGTATCTGCCTTGGGCTCAAGTCATGATCCCAGAGTCCTGGGATCGAGCCCCACATCGGGCTCCATGCTCAGCAGGGAGGCTGCTTCTCCCTCTCCGTCTGCTGTTCCCTCCTGCTCATGCTCTCTCATGTGCTCTCTATCTCTCAAACACATAAACGAAATCTTAAAAAAAAAAATAAAAAACTTAAAAAACTAAAGGTCCACCAAAAGTTTCCTTTGTATCTCTTCCAACCTCTAGGCAAGCACACACGGAAGGCACTTGAAATTCTTTCTTTAATGGAAAAACATAATAAAATAGTGTTAGCAGTTTTAATTATTCCTTGTTTTCTCCCCATTTTCACTAGCTTTTCCCCCAAATGAATGAGATTTCATTTTGTGTTTGTAAAACAAAACAATAATACGCAAACAAAGAACCGTGTTTTCGGAGCCATCAAGGCTTCAGTTGGCCAGGACAGAGCCTCACAGTCCCCACCCCTATTCGGGTTTGGAGTTAAGCTTTAGGGAGACCATAGATAAGACACATGGAACTTGGAAGGGAAAATGACCTGGTGTCTATTAGAAGACAGAGGATAAAAGAATACCTTGCACTTTATGGCATTTCACAGTTTCTATAACACTTTCATATATATTGTCTTACACGATAACACCCCCCTTGACCCCGTAAGGCCGGCAGGGCAGGTATCATTACTCTCACTTTATTGATAAGAAACTCAGATCCAGATGGTTTCATGAATTACCCAGGGTCTTCAAAGAGCAGGGACTTGAATGTAGAGTTTTGGACCCAGACTCTGCTTTTCCCTACAGTACAGAAGAAGAAAAGGAGAATGAAGGATTATTTGTGGAAAAGAAAGAAAAGAAAAGAAGAAAGAAAAGAAAGGAAAGGAAAGGAAAAGAAAAAAGAAAAGAAAAGAAAGAAAAGAAAAGAAAAAAGAAAAGAAAAGAAAAGAAAAAAGAAAAGAAAAGAAAAAAAAGAAAAGAAAAGAAAAAAGAAAGAAGGAAAGGAAAAGAAAAGAAAATTCATGAGGGACCGGGGGTGGGCTTAAAAACCCTTTTCAACCAAAATGCATGAAATTTCATTTTCAATTATGGTATATCAGGACATCTGACTATTTTCTAAATGCTTAGCAAATCAGTCTTTTCCCTTAAATTGCAATTGCCGTTTTATTAGTCACAGAAGTTTAATCATTTGTGAAGAGTAAAATGGCCCTATCTTTACCAAATGCCATTGCAATCACTTGGGTAAATAGTCTGGAGCCATTTGTATTATTCCTTATGGGATAATGGGTTCAAAGTTGTAAAATCTGGAAATATTTTACCACAGGAATGCTGCTATAGGCATTTCCCGTTTCGAACCAAAGCTGCCCTCGCCCACAGTTACATCTTGTGGCTAATGAAACCACGAACAAACCATGTATGGACTCACAGAACTGGAAGGGACCTTGGGAGGCTGCCTTCATCTCCCCTCCCTTCTCTTCTGATGGAGACACAGCCGCTTTCCTATCAGCTGAGCTCCAATGAAGGAAGGCGCTCCTCCTGGCTCTGGTTACCCTGCACTTTGTGCTCTTCCCAGCAGGGAATCTGGCATCAGTGAAACTCACGCTGACCCCGTGTCCTGTGTCGCTGACCCCGTGTCCTGTGTCGTTACAGGGGGGAACAGGAAAGAGGGACTTTCCTTAGGGCACCTGGGATCACAACGGAGAGGCCAGCACAATAGAAGATGTGTATTTTTTACTGACACCTGCCATGCATTGATAGCTGTTACTTTTTCTAATACTCTCAGATTTCACTGATCCTAATGTTTGGCAAATGAGAGAAAATGAGGAGTGTGCTTAAGGCTTTCTCTCCCTCTCCGTCCGCTCTTCCCCTCTGTGTGCTTGCTCTCTCTCTCTCTCTCAAATGAATAAATAAATCTTTTTTTAAAAGAGTTGAAATGAGGGCAAAGATAAGAAGGAAACCTCTAATAAATATTTACATGCACCAAAGTAGACCGATGAAGAAAATACCGAATATAAACAATACTAATACTTATTTATACATTGGAAATAATTAAGATGCTATGATTTTGTGATATCATCACTTGCTCGCTAGAAAATGTTTGTGATCTCCCTAATTTTGAAAACAAGATGATCCATTCATTTTGAATTTTTTTTCGTAAACAGACAATCTTCATGAGCAAAACACTTTTTTTCCTGAGCCAAACGCTGAGTGCCTTTCCCATGTAAAGACCTGGAGTCCCTCACCTGCGGCTCACAGGGCTTCCACACTCAGCCTTACCCTAGGCTTTCTGGAGGCTCAGGGGTTCAAAGTGACTTTGGGATTTGAATGCAAATGTAGGAAGCTCTGGGTAACCTGTGAGATCTGCGCTCAGGTGAATAAGTTGTTTCCCAGTCTCTCTCTCAACAGCCAGCTTTCTGTGGCCTCAGCCCTTCACCTGGTCATTTATTCCACAGCCCGGGCCCTCTCAGACACGCCAGGAGCGTGCAATTTCAAGGCCCAGTTAGTTTTCCTTGTTTGCTTTTCTTTCCTAAGACGTCCTTGCAAACAGCTCTAATTCTGCTCTGGTGACTGTTTCTTTTCTCTCTTTTGAATTTCTAACTCCCCTTTCCCAAGTTACCCCCACAGGAGGTGACATAAACGTTGCATGTCCTAGCATCCAGATTCTCCCAGACATTGAGAAGTCATGCAGAAGTAAAACTTATGTTAGAATTTAATGAAGTGAGAACTTTAATGAGATGTATATCTAACATACTTAGAGATATTCATAAAGAACACCATAGGAAAAGAAAGAAAGAGAGAGAGGGAGGGAGGGAGGGAGGGAGGGACTGAGAAAGAAATAAGGAAAGGAAGGATGGAAGGAAGGAAAGAAAGGAAAGTAAGGAAGAAAGACAGACCATAACGACACTGTTAAGACATGACTTGCTTTGCAGGGCCTAGATGGGATCACCACGAGGTGTGGCTATTTTCCTAAGGAATAGCACATCAAAAACATTGAGATGTCCAGAGGTTTTGCTTCCCCAGCACCCAGCAGTTCCTAATGCAAGCCCTCTATGGTGACAAGGCAGTTCTGAAGTCTAATGAAGAACTCTCAGATAAGATGTTTGTAAAGAGGCACCGCCACACTGCAGTATCAATAACCAGGTCTCCATAGTAATTATTTGCTCTGATCTACTGAGCTTTACCCTCTGACAGCAGACATTTTGGTTTCCAAGAATCACAGTACCTTTCCCCCAGCTGCCTCTTCTCCTTCCGTGTTCTGATATCGCAAGCCCAACACGCCGAAGAGAACTCAGTTGCTAATGTTGTAAAGAAAGGAATTATTAGTGGAGACACATGTGGTCAGGTCATGTTGTATAGACCTGACCTTTGAGGAGACGGCCTTGCGTATGCTGGCTGGGATAGGTCTTTACAAGAAGTATTGTCCTCTGCCACATTTAAGCCAACAAGTTGTAATTACACACCTATTGTGTGTCCACCCTTGCACCAAATGCTTCAGTGGATTCTGAAGTAGGAAACCGCTCAAGGGAGTGAAAGGGGCCAGGCACTGGAGTCAAAGAGACCTTGGTTCGAGCCCCACCCCCACCACAACTGAACTGAGTGAATCATTTAAACTCTCTGAGCTTTATTTTCCTCGCTACTAAAAGAGTGGACTGACTTTGTAGTTTTGTGAGGATCACACGAGATCATATTTACAAGTCAAGTACGTGTCTTAGAAGTGTTGAATCAATGTTGTCATTATCAAGATGCAATCCATGTTCTCAAGGAACATACTATTTATTTGAAGAGATGAGACACGTAATCGAATCATAGGTGTTGTGTTAGTAAAATAAGTACTACTGGGATTCAGAACTGAGCAAAATATATGTGAAATAAATACTATTTCACATAACTTTTCTCTGATATTATATAAGTACCATATACTCATAAAAAATTATGGGGGAGATTGCAAAAAGCAGAAACATTTGAACGACGTTAATTCTAAATTCTTTCATGTGATACCCATAAAGTAGTTGAGTAATGCCAACGGAACTTAGGTGAAAGTCCGTATGATTTTCTAAAGGAAGTAAAATTTCTTAGTAGGAGTGTAGATATTTAAGTTGATAGAGTCATGACGGAATACTATGTAGCTATCAATAAAATAGAGTAGATCCTTATGTCCTGACTTGGAAAGGCAGTCTGAATATTACTAATTTAAAAAAAACAAATTGAAAAACAAAACGTATAGCCTGAAGACTTATTGTATTAAGCATGCTTTCCTTGGGGGTTTGAAATTATCTCAAATCCTTTATATGTGTCTGTCCTTTTTTCTTTTATTACCATTTAGTAATTTTTTTAAATGTTCTAAAGCCAAAAGAATGAGTTCAGTCTTCACAATGGAGAACTCTTGGCCCTCAGGGTCTGTTGGGGGAGAAGAAGCCGACTGGGGTCAAAGTTAACACCAGATGGTGCCCGTCATCAGCGTCCCTTTGAAAAACACATACTTTGGGCCAATAAGATAACAACTGTACAAAATGGCTAAAATAGATTTTAGAATCATACAGTATGTATCTTGGTTCATCTTCAAAATCAGATGGATCTTTGAAACTAACGGTTTTTAATCAAAGCTGGCTTTCTAGGAGGAATATAATGTATGCACCATGGTTTTAAACCAATTGGTGTGATTGTGTATGTATGTGTTTGTAAGATTAAGCCCATTCATCATAAATCTAAATTCATTAGGGTTAATGTGCCCATGCAGAGAAGCTAATACTATGTAGATGTGATCTCTGTTGTAAATCGAAAAATCTCCTTCCATAAACTCTGTATTACCCCTCAAAAAGAAAGAACAAAACAAGGGAGGTGAGGAAGGGGGAGGAATAAGAGACATCAAGAGCCCCAAAGTAGCAAAGGACACTATCTTATCAAATGAGCAACGGGTCTCAAGACATCTGTTTCAGCTGTGGATGTGGGTGTGGCAGCCCAAGCCCCAGGCGCTGTCCAGGGGAGATAGGAGATCTGCTCCCCCAAACCCTGTTGACTCTTGGAAACAAAAGATATCTTGCCCGTGCATTCTTTGCATGGGAGTCTAGAGCATGAATTGTAATCTGTACAATGGAGCCTCACGTGAATGTTGGAGTCAAAGACAGAAAATACCTGCTTGATAAACTGCATGGTGAGAGGTGAACTACATTTCACCGTTTACATTCATTCATTCATTCATTCACTCACTCATTCATTTATTCATTCAATAAACATCTATTGATAGTTGACAGACAGATACCTGGGTATTTGGATAATAGTCTGGCCACTCACAAGTTGCGTGACCGCACACACATCAGCCAGACTCTTTAATCCTTCTTATTGGACACCATCACCATGATGACAGTGGTGGTGACGGCGGTGGCATGAATGTATTTCCTATGAACGCCTACAAATAACCTTAGGCATCTTCAGGTCTTCTAATCATGATATTTAAAGGGTTTTTTTAATAGTCCCATGAGGCAAGGAAATAAAATGAGGCAAAATGAGAGAGTACCTTTGATTCATGTCCTAAAATGAGCCAGTCGTGGAAGCAGACATATGCAGAGGGACTCACCACAACCAGCTAACATTTTAAGATCACTGACTCTTTGCCAGGAACATGCATGATCTCATTTCATGTTCACAACACCCCCGCAGTAGGTACCCCACTTTCTGGAGAAGGTGTGAAGGATGCTGATGTTCAAGAGATGAAGGAACTTGCTCAGGGTCAAACAGCTTCTAAGTAGCCTTTTAATCAGGCTTTAAATGCTCACAGCCTGCTTCATTAAAACACACAAATATATTAAATATCAAAAAGATAAGAAAGAGACGAAGGCCCCCTGACATCTGGAAACGGACACTTCGAGCTCAGCCCTGGGGTTGCTGGGACTGCCTTGGGTCTCAGGCTCAGCCAGGGTGTTCTGTGGAACACAGTCTCTCAAAACCAGCACCAAACACATCACGCTTACTGTGGGGAGCACTGAGTAATGTATGGAGTTGCCAAATCACTACGTTGTACACCTGAAATGAATAAAACACTGTATGTCAACTACACTTCCATAATGAAAAAGAGAAAGGGGGAGAAAATGGACAAGAGGCCACTCTTTGCTCTTGTCTAAGCACAGATAAAAACAAAAGAACACTCCACTAAGCACAAAAATACCAGACACCCCCCTTGTCCTGCATACTATGAGTGACTGCTGCTTTTTTAACCAATTAAAGTGTGCGCCTTGCTTTCTTCCACTTCCTAGCGGGGATTTGTTACGATGCCCAGTCATACAGAGAACAGATCGGTGGTTGCCAGACGCAGAGCTTTGGGGATGGACAAAATAGGGGAACGGGGTCAAAAGGTACAAATGTCCAGTTATAAAATAAATGAGTCCTGGGGATCTAAGGCACAGCACGGTGAGTGTAGTTAATACTATAACACATATTTGGAAGTAGCTAAGAGAGTAGATCTTAAAAGTTCTCATCACAAGAAAAAAAATTTGTAACTATGGATGGTGACCGATGATAACTAAATTTGTGGTGATCATTTTGCAATATATACTGATACTGAATCCTGACATCATACACCTGAAGCTAATATAACATTGTATAGCAATTATACTGCAATTAAAAAAAAAAGACCCAGTCATGGAATTGTCCCCATTGGGGTCATACCGGCAGCATCCCATGCAGGACAAAGCCCCATTTCCTCGAATCTTCCCCCAAGTCACCTAGTACAAGCCCAAAGGCTCTCCGAAGTCCCCGTGAACAGCCCCTTGCTGCGCGGTTCCCCGGGGCGTGCGGTCTCCCGTCTGCACGGAGCATGGAGCCCCGCTTGCTCAATGACAGGTGTGTCCCCGCTGGTCTCCGGCTGGAGGGCAGAGACAGAAACTGACCGTCAGCCAGACTCACTAGAAGCCCTCACTGCCTCTGACCTGAACCGGGACCCAGGGACCCTGCAACATGGACATGCTGTTGAAGGTGTCACCTTGCCTGAGGGTTAAGGTCCTTTGGGATTGAACCCTGGGGTTATAATGAAGCCCTTCAGCATTGGGTCTATTTTATGTTCCCAGGAATAAGATGTCACGTGATCGGGTCTGTACTGTTCTCTGGCGAAGTGGTACCATGTGGCCCGTGCCCTCAAGGCATTTTAAATCTAACTGGGTACTGGCTCTCGGGTTGGTCTACGCTATACATTTTTGACATTTCCATTGCAAGCAGTGAGTTAAAATAAGAATGAATCTACCTGGGTGGGGATGCCTGGGTGGCTCAGTGGGTTAAGCATCTGCCTTCGGCTCAGATCATGATCCCAGGACCCTGAGATCAAGTCCCGCAATGGGGCTCCTTGCTCAGCAGGGAGCCTGCTTCTCCCTCTGCCTCCTGCTCTCCCCCTGCTTGTGCTCTCTCTCTCTCTGACAAATAAATAAACAAAAGCTTTTTAAAAAGTAATAAATCCAGCTTGAAATCTTACCTATGGAAGTGGGCATTAAAGATCCAGCATTCCTCAAGCCTCACACTAGCGGTCTCCTATCACCCTCACAACAAGGTCAAGAGGCAGGAATTCTAATTTTCTCCAGTTTTGCAGATGGCAAAACTGAAGCCTGGAGAACTTCTTTTATTCACAGACAATATTCTTCCTGAGGTCAAGCAGCTTATTGGGAATTAACGGCCGGCCAACTCACAAGCCAGAAGCCCAAACTTTAAGCTATATTCACAGTATATGTTAATTTGTATAATAGAATTTCTCCGTAAAGCACTTTTCTGTAATGTGGGTTTAGTGGTACAATGGGCGAAATCGTGTCTCCCCACTTAGGAAGTATCGTGCAATGAAAGTTTAAACAACAGAAAGCAAGAGCTATAAAGCAAGAATCGAGATCCACTCCTCCCAAAAGTGTCCTGTTAGTTTTTTCTGAATACCTTTGGACATCAGAGTACAGCCACAAACTCACAGAGTCAGCATGATTTTTTTCAGGTTGCAGCTTTCTGAGGCAGATAGGAGACCTGGCTATTATCGAGACCACCGCAAGCCTGTATCAACGGGGCCACTCTGAGAATTTGCTCCCCTCTGCTCCCTCCCCTGAGAAAATGTAGGCAGAATACCAGCAGCCCTTGGTTATACATCCCATGCTGATTTCCTCTGGCATCTCCAAGCCTAAAAGAACCAGTGTGGTGTGTCAAATATTTTTGCTCTATGTTGGAGCTCATTGTTAGGACAGAGCCACATTTGTGATCATGTGGTGAAAATAGGAGGTGACAGGGTCCTCCCTCCTTTTGCTTCACAAAAAGATTAGAAAGCTCATGGCTCTGCTCCTGGGCACGGGATACGTCCCTTTCCGAGTGCACTCCTGATTCAGGACACCAGGCATGTGAGGACTGTAGTCTGTCGTCCACAGGAAATCACCCCATGGGGCCACGAGACACACTAACATAGAAAAGGAAGAAACTGGCACAAAAAGAGAAACCAGAAAGGAAGTAACCTAGTGAATGTAATTCAAAACTGGAAAAAGTGAAAATGAGTTTCGAGTGTAAAAGGTACAGGTATGATATTCACTCCCCAACTCAGGCAACACTCTATTTACTAGTCCACACAGCAGTCGTCCTCACACCCTCTGCTCTTCTAACCTTTGGGTATCTGCCTGCTTCTTGTCTGCTGGAGAAGGTGAGGCTGGCGGCCAGGTGAAAGAAGGAGCTTCAGGGACAGGCTGGCTTTGTCCTTCCTCCCAGAGCAGAGAGAAGGAGGAAGATTGACCGAAGTTTGGAGGTGGCCAGGCAGCTGGTCAGGAGGCTTCTGCCACAGCACAGATGTGAGGCGATCAAGCTGAACCCGAGAGACGGGGACACGACTAGGGAAGCAGGGACTGACATCGAGTCCTTGAAGAAAACGTTAATGGAGCACAATGACTAGTTAGACCCAGGCCAAGAGTAAAGGCAGCATTACACGCAGCAGCAAGGTTTGAGCAGAAACGCACCAAGGAAAGCCGATCGTAGGAGTGGGAGAAAGTCTCTGGGAATTTGGAGGAGTGTGTGCGGACTCCGCGAGGGCAGGCACAGTGAGCGCTCAGCAAGGGCCAGCGGATGGAGCTCCGGCTTCCGGGCAGGACATGAGACGGCAGAGACTGCGAACGCTGAACAACAAAGCAGCACAGAGTGCGGTGGGGAAGGTGTCTGGATAAAATCGTTTCCCATGAATAGTCCAGGGCAGGCATTTCCCCAATCTGCACCCTCTTCCCCACAAAAGCTTTGGGGCCAAGGGCTTAGAGAATGAAGTCTAAGCTTTCAGGCTGCATTGTCCTTCTCCCCTTTCTCCACCCACTGAACTACTCCAAGGCCAATTTCAAATGCCAAGTCTTCCGTGAAGCCTTTGCCCCTCACCTTTACGCGTGTTGATTGTATCACTATTTAATGCCAATTCACTTTAAATGGTGTTTAATTGACAAAATGGAATTACAGAGATGGGAGGAGGCCGGAAAAGAACAGGGAAGATGTGAATGCCAGGTTGAACGTGTAAGATAACAAAATCACTTGACATTTAACTCTGCTCTCCTGTCTCCTAGGACTCCTCCAACAACCCCACAAGGAAGGGAGCACAGGCCTTCTTCGCTGGAAAACAAAAAACAAACAAAAAAATACCAACCCTGAAGCTCAATGAGGCTAAAGGATTTGTCCAAATCCTGTAGCTGGTAACACCAAGAGTCGAACCTAGTCATTCATTCATGCATTTATTCATTCATTCATTCATTCAATAAGTATTTATTGGTACCAGGTCCTTTGACACTGTTCCAAGCACGGGGTGGGGGCTGAAGAACACAGCCGTGGATCGTGGGTGGCCTTATTCTAGTGGGGGACATGGGAAATAATGGAGTCAATGTATAATCTAGAGTTACGAAGTGACAGTTCTATGAAGAAACATCACGTAGGAGGGAGACCCAGACCAGGCAGGGTTCCCCACTAGATGGAGTGGTCAGACATCCTGTACTCTGAGCCCTGAGCCCCGTCCTCTGCTCCATCCTGCAGACTCACTGCGGACGGAAGTCGATGGTTATGAAATGTGTAGCCCTGTTCTTTGGCGGATGCTGCCCAGGGCTTGGGATGTGTATATCTGAACACCAAAACCCATTCCGCGTGAGATCCTCCACCCCCCAACCCCCGGGCTATGAGTAGGTATCCATAAACTCCCACAAAGCAGGACTGCCTTACTTAGCTTCCAATGTAGACTATAAACTCCCTGGAGGCAAGAACCACTCAACATAGTTTCCAGTAAGTGTATGCGGGTTATGAGTCGATGGGTTGATCAGATTAAAAACAATTGGAAGAACCGAAGACTGTTCCCCTTAAAATCTATAGGACTTCTCCAAAATTAGCCTGGCCTCTCCACCAACCCCTACATTCCAGGAGCTCCCCTCCTGCACAAAGCCTATCGGGCAGCTCCGTACCACACAAGCCCCACTAGAAAACCAGGTCAGTGCAGGCTTCGCTAAGTGGTCAGCTGTGTCAATCTGGGACGTTTTTGCCAAGACGGGCCCTGTGACATTGCAGGTGGTGGAGAGTGGCAGAGGGGTATGGAGAAGACAGCAAAACAGAGATGGAAACTTAGTCCCACATTAGTGTGAAACCAATCTGAAGCATTACTGAGGAATAAACCGACTAGAGCAAGCGGCAAAGACAAAGTGAGTTCAACTACTTTGAGTAATCCATCTGATTTCCACCAACATCTCAGTCGTGTGTTGTGTGTGTGTGTTTTTTTCTTTATTTTACAGCACCACCGAACACCTGTCACTGTTACAGGAATGCATGTGCATACATTACTGGGGGAATTTCACATGCAATTAGCGATGAGCTATTTTAACTTTGTATCGTAAAGTTTTAATAGTTCCCGCAAACGTGACAATTACACTGTGGCAAAATCGCCTGTGAAGACAGAAGGAAGACTTGAAGCAACAAAACTCCATAATACTGTAACATAAACTTCAGTCCCGGAAGGGGTCGCTCTCCTTCCAAAACGCATCGTCCTTCCTAGATGATTCCCATTAGAATTCATAGTAGGTTCATTGTCGCTCGCCTGGCTTTGTACCAAGAGGAGACAGCCGATCCATCCAGCAATATTCAAGAAAGTTCCATGTAAACAAAAAGGTCCGGAATAAAACACCTGAAAAGAGAAGGTCCCGAACATGTCGCATCCGCATTAGCTGATCTCCAAATTCATAAAAACATTTAGATCACGGTGAGGATTAGGGTCTGATACAGCTTTCACTTGAGCAGCTACTTTCCTGATTCAATGCCTTCATTCCTACCTGTGGCGACTCGTGTGCAAATACACTCAGAAGTACAAATACAGAACAATTTAGCAGGTGAACGGCGGAGCTTAGAGAACAGGCATACTCATTATTCAGTCTAAATTCAAAACCCAAATCAGGTCATGTTTCCTCATTTTCTTTCTGACACAGTCCTTTTTGTAGTCTTTAATGACAAGAGTGTAAAAATATATTTAAAAACAGGAAATGTATCTTGTCCTCCGGGAAAAAACGTGATATGAGTTGGCAAAGGATTAAGCTAACCACAGACAGTACAGGATTTTTTTTAGCATCTGAACTTGTCCTTAGCACCGAGATGAGCTGCTTGTCTGGAACCAATAGAAGAAACATCATCAAGTGTAAAACCAGTGATGAACTAAACACCTGAGCCCCAAGAATCAATCATCCTGGTATTTTCTGGTCTCATTTTGTAGGGAGTTCATCAAACTGAGGCCATTCACGAGTTTAAGGGGTCATGACAGAACAGTGAGAACAAATGCTTTTTTCTTCATTTAATTCACTGTTATAATGGCTGATTTGCCTAATCAGATTTGTAAGGCCTTCCCCCCCCCCAAATTATATCTTTTCTTTAAATGTCTGAAGTTCCTGTGTAGAGATGACTGTCATTTTGATGAACAGTTTGATCTCTCCTTGAAAAAATATTTTTTAAAGAGTGAATTCTGCAGAACCGATTCTATTAAAATGATTACAGGGCTCTGGAGGGACTTTTATCAACAATAATTCTCAACTACCCTTAGGTTAACTCAGCAGCTCAGGACTAGAGACCAGTTTGCCCGCAGAGGACTGTAGCAACGTCTGCAGACATTTTTCGGTTGCCAGGATTCGTGGGGGGGCATCTAAGTGGGCAGGGGCCAGAGCTGCTGCCCAACGCCCCACCATCACAGGACCCACATAGCAAGGAGCTGAAAATGTCACTAATGCTGAGAAAGCATAACAAAAAATCTTGCTACTTACACAGCAGCCGCCTTACTGTAATCCCAAATCCACCTCGGTGATTTCTGTGATCTTGAAAGCACTCTTTCCTACAGAAATTTGGCATTCCCGATTTACCCCCCACTAGAGTTTGGCCAGCTGGTGGCAAAAAGAAAAAAAGTAACCAATATAGAGAGTATTTTTAATTCTTCCTCAAATAATGTCTCCCTATTTTATTGCTATTTTATCAACAATTAGAGGGATCATACTTTTTTTCTGTCCCCACTGGAGCCCGGTAGCCCTAATGGATATTCATAATAGCCAAGTGCCATGAAAACAATTCATCTCTATTTTCAAAACCAAAGTTGAAATTTGGAGGATAAAAGCAGACACAGGATTTCCCACAGCCGGTGCTGAAATTATGGGGAAAGGACTCTTTCTATGGAGATGGAAGGACAGAGGGCAGCGGCAAGCACCTTCCTATGTGTCCTCTGGGTTAGCGTGCAGGATGGCTGGTCCTGACCTCACACACAGAGGATGCCCTAGACTTTTAAAAAATTATTTTCATCACCTTAAAAAAAAAGAGAAAGTTTTCTGGAACTGACCTAAGCACATGGGAACTCGAGAGTAAACAACAGCATTATTCTAATCTCAGAGGAAAACAGGGTTGGTCACTGTTCATCAGATCTACTGCCCCACCAGGCAAGGTTGACTCAAAGAGGAAAAGAAGAGTCCCACCTTTCCTCGGGAGAATTAAACTGCAGGACAACTAAACGGAGAGTAAAACCCAAGTAAAAATACCAGACTGCAGGCACCCAGTGCTAGAGATGACAAAGGAGACTGTCTAGCCCCATACAAAAATATTGCATTTAATTAGCTTGTCCAAGCACGTTAATGCACTCAAAATGTCTATTGACAGTCTTTTCCTTTCCTAAAAAATACTTTAGAGACGCAAAGAACATTATCTGGATATGAACTAGTGTACAATTCTTTGGCCAGCTGCACAGCAACTATACAATTATAATCTTTTAATTAAAGCAGAACGATGTGAAATCAAATGAGACCCTCAAATTTGGAAGTGAGGGACAGATTTCTTCTTTGGTTCCAGTCAAGACACCTCAACCAACATTTGTCTAGAATCTCAATCACTCATCACCGTGGTGAGCTTCAAAGAGAACCCTGTGGTTTTTGTGAGTACATGCTATACTTTTAGTATTAAAAATAAAAATGTCATCTTTTTTTACCGCTTTTTTGGCTATACTGACTAGTCCAACAATCTCCTAGGGATAAAACTGCATTTACCTAACTCATGGCCAATTTAAACTCAGATCCTAAATTTTCAAGAAGTGAAAAAAATTCCTATCCTACTGATCACAGCTGCTTACTTATTTCAGCCTTAGAATGAACGCTAAGACTTTTTTTTTTAGATGGGATTAGTGCTGAAAAATGTGGGCACTTTTTCTGTTACTAACCCAGCATTTCTGTTGACTACTGTGCAGATTGTAAAGAGACCTCAGTGCCTGGAGCCTAAGAGATGACCGTTGTCGGTCCAATTTTGCAACGCATCAGAGAAGACTCTAGTTCTCTATGAGGGCATCTCCCACTTTCTCAGACCCATTTTGAGACTGTTCTGATTAAAATACTGGTGCCTAAACAATGTGTTCAATACAGGACAGATGCTTCTCCAATGTTAATGTAAGTCGATTATGGATCCAAATCAGAGTCTAATGAATTTATTTGCAATTGGTAATATGGGTCAGAGTCAGAAAAGGAAATAAAGGAAATTGTAAGCTCCTCAAAACATATTAAAAGGCAGCAATTAAATTAATTCTCATCTTTCCCTACATATACTCTTTTCCATCAAGTTATTAGTTGGCAACTATAATAAATACTTTAAAATACGTCTAGTGGAAGAAAAATCAATCTAGCTTATTTTTTGGCAGGAATGAATACTCAGTGTCATATATTCTATTTCAGGAATACCCATGTTCTTCTGGTAAATGCTACACGTATCAGTGTGATCATATTAAAAAAAACCCAAAGGAAATTGGACAAATAAGTCATTAAGCAATAAATGAGAACAGTCCCAACAGGACTGATTTTGCAAGACAGTATATAAGTATTGTCTCATACCTTAGGAAGTGGAAATATTCCCACACTTCCAAGTGAAAAAAAAAGTATTTTATGCATTAAACATCTGAAGCACCCCACAGCTGTAGTTCATTTCACAGCGGAAAGTAAACATGAGTTTTCTCTCCACCTCACAAAACAAAGAGGTAGTCAGAAAGCATTTTCTTCCTGTCTTCCCCTAATAAACTCCACGTCCTCTAACGTTCTGAGAGTATTTTCTACCTTAAAAGGTGTTCATTTTACATTTATTCGACAACGAGTCAAAGAAAAAAATTTCCGCAGTGGCAGGACTATCCAACTTTCCTTTTTTGTGATTTTCGAGTGAATGAAAGAAAAATAGCAATCATGATTCTTAAGCTTTTTCGATGTACTTGGCTATGAGCTCACCTGAGAGTCAGCTACGAGTTCTAATCTCTTTAAAACTAGAACTATTTTGAATCCCGTGTCCACAGCCACGGAGTCCCAGCCTTCAATGTCCCTGACATGCATACTAGCGCAGTTTGCTTCTTGAAATAAATGCTCGAACGAAAACAGTGGGTTCGTTGAAAAGCAACATGAGACCCCAGGACAAGGCAAAGGGGTTCTCAGTCACACAGAAATTAACAGACGCATGCAATTAACATCCCGCACAACCAGCCCCTTGTGAACACAGAGCGACCGCACCGCAGATTTGATCAGTGTCTACAGCCCACAGAGGTCTTTCCACAAGCCAGAGCACCTCATCTATACAGTCTGTTTATGTGGGGACCAGATCAAAAATGTGTGCTGTTGACATAATGTTGGTCCTCCTGAATTTTGCTAAGAGCTTGTCCGTGGTCACTCAGACAGCTGTCCAAAGATAATTCAATAGCCACTTCTGCTGTTTCTTGCCTCCGGAAGCTACCATTTCGGTATGCATCTAGAGGGGGACAGCCGTTGTGCTCGGCACAGCCATTGACATGGGCCAGAGGCAGGGCCCCAGGCGGGCAGCACAGCTGCTTCTCACAGCCCTTGGAGATGCAGGGTGAGCTGCAGAGGTCCTTCTGCTCCACGGGGGCCTTCAAGTCCACCTGCTCAAACTGGATGGTCACATTGTGGATTCCCACACCGTGGAAAATTTCTCGGATTTTCCTACTGGTGTCCTGATAGCCCCTGTCCTTCTGATACTTGATGTGCAGGGTGGCGATGATCTTTCCGCTTATCAGTTCCCAGACGTGCACTTCGTGTACACTACTAATCCCGGGCACGGCCGAGAGTTTACTCACTATGACAAGGAAGAGCAGACAATTAGCGAAGGCTCCTGGAAACAAGGTGCCACTACGGGGAGGAACGTGGTCCCTGAAGGCATTCTCACCAAAACGATGTATTTACCACAACGAGAAGAAAAAGAGCTGTATCTATATGGGTACATTTTCCCATAATCTTCTTTCTCCTCTCTGAGACCCTATACCATCCGTCATGAACCCGTAAAAGGCAATTCAAGAAAATAAGTTAAATGACACCCAAAAAAGTTCCCGGGGTTGTTGAGTTTGCAAGGGAAGAGACACCCAAACGGTCTGTGTCAGGATATAAAGTAGGATGCCTTTCTGAAAGGGGAGAACTTGGCAATATGGACCGAAAACTTTTACGAGAATCTCTAGTACTAGGAATTTAACCTACAAGGAAATACCCAGACATTCATGCACAAAAATGATTGGAGCAATGTTCTTTATATTAATGAAGAGATGGAAATAAGGAAATAGTTAAATTAATTATATAAAAGAATATGATAACAGCCATTAACATGTAAGTCTCATATTTAAGGACATGAGGAAAGTATATAAGATATCTTTAAGTGAAAAAGCAAATAGTTATACTGTATAAACAGCACGATCTTTTTCTTTTTTTTAAACAAACATCAGTGTATATACACACACAAAATTTAATGCAGATAAAATCTTGTTTTATTAAATGACTCAAAAATATTAAAAGTGGTAATTTCTGGGTGGAAGGATTATGAGAGATTTGTATATTTTTATTTAAGTCTTCTCTATTTTTCATACTTTCTCAAATGAGCATGTATTTAGAGAGATGATATTGAATAGTGATTATGAGCAAAGACCCTGAGGCCAGCCGTAGTCTGAATCCCAGTTTAGACACGGCCTTGGGTAATTTAGCTAGCCCCCCGTGCCTCAGTCTCCCTATCTGTAAGTCGGAATAATGACGATAGTACCCCATAGGTTTACTTTCAGGATTAAAATGACTGAATGTAAGTACAGCACTTAGATCATTACTAGCATATAATAAGTGCCACAGAATTGTTGCTACTGTTATTACCATCTATTTTTTAAATGTTTTAAAATATATATAATACAATATATATTTAAATGTTTATTCATATAAATAATAATGTTTTTAAATATATAAATATAAATTTTTTAAAAAATAT